>NW_026869983.1:0-27500 GCF_027579695.1 Neoarius graeffei
TAGAGAGAGAGCGGGGGAGCGGTGTAGAGAGAGGGGGAGCGGTGTAGAGCGAGGGGGAGCGGTGTAGAGAGCGGGGGAGCGGTGTTAGAGAGCGGGGAGCGGTGTAGAGAGCGGGGGAGCGGTGTAGAGAGAGGGGGAGCGGTGTAGAGAGAGGGGGAGCGGTGTAGAGAGAGGGGGGAGCGGTGTAGAGAGAGGGGGGAGCGGTGTAGAGAGAGCGGGGAGCGGTGTAGAGAGAGGGGGAGCGGTGTAGAGAGAGGGGGAGCGGTGTAGAGAGAGCGGGGAGCGGTGTAGAGAGCGAGGGGGGAGCGGTGTAGAGAGAGGGGGAGCGGTGTAGAGAGAGGGGGAGCGGTGTAGAGAGCGGGGGAGCGGTGTAGAGAGAGGGGGAGCGGTGTAGAGAGAGGGGAGCGGTGTAGAGAGAGGGGGAGCGGTGTAGAGCGAGGGGGAGCGGTGTAGAGAGAGGGGGAGCGGTGTAGAGAGAGGGGGAGCGGTGTAGAGAGAGGGGAGCGGTGTAGAGAGAGGGGGAGCGGTGTAGTAGAGAGAGGGGGAGCGGTGTAGAGAGAGGGGGAGCGGTGTAGAGAGCGGGGGAGCGGTGTAGAGAGCGGGGGAGCGGGTAGAGAGAGGGGAGCGGTGTAGAGAGAGGGGGAGCGGTGTAGAGAGAGGGGGAGCGGTGTAGAGCGAGGGGGAGCGGTGTAGAGAGAGGGGGAGCGGTGTAGAGAGAGGGGGAGCGGTGTAGAGAGCGGGGGAGCGGTGTAGAGAGAGGGGGAGCGGTGTAGAGCGAGGGGGAGCGGTGTAGAGCGAGGGGGAGCGGTGTAGAGAGAGGGGGAGCGGTGTAGAGAGAGGGGGAGCGGTGTAGAGAGCGGGGGAGCGGTGTAGAGAGCGGGGGAGCGGTGTAGAGAGAGGGGGAGCGGTGTAGAGAGAGGGGGAGCGGTGTAGAGGCGGAGGGGGAGCGGTGTAGGAGAGAGGGGGAGCGGTGTAGAGAGAGGGGGAGCGGTGTAGAGAGCGGGGGAGCGGTGTAGAGAGAGGGGGAGCGGTGTAGAGAGCGGGGGAGCGGTGTAGAGAGCGGGGGAGCGGTGTAGAGAGCGGGGAGCGGTGTAGAGAGCGGGGGAGCGGTGTAGAGAGCGGGGGAGCGGTGTAGAGAGAGGGGGAGCGGTGTAGAGAGCGGGGGAGCGGTGTAGAGAGAGGGGGAGCGGTGTAGAGAGAGGGGGAGAGGGGGAGCGGTGTAGAGCGAGGGGGAGCGGTGTAGAGAGAGGGGGGAGCGGTGTAGAGAGCGGGGGAGCGGTGTAGAGAGCGGGGGAGCGGTGTAGAGAGAGGGGGAGCGGTGTAGAGAGAGGGGGAGCGGTGTAGAGCGAGGGGGAGCGGTGTAGAGAGAGGGGGAGCGGTGTAGAGCGAGGGGGAGCGGTGTAGAGCGAGGGGGAGCGGTGTAGAGAGAGGGGGAGCGGTGTAGAGAGAGGGGGAGCGGTGTAGAGAGCGGGGGAGCGGTGTAGAGAGAGGGGGAGCGGTGTAGAGCGAGGGGGAGCGGTGTAGAGAGAGGGGGAGCGGTGTAGAGAGAGGGGGAGCGGTGTAGAGCGAGGGGGAGCGGTTGTAGAGAGAGGGGAGCGGTGTAGCGAGAGGGGGAGCGGTGTAGAGCGAGGGGGAGCGGTGTAGAGAGGGGGAGCGGTGTAGAGAGAGGGGGAGCGGTGTAGAGAGCGGGGGAGCGGTGTAGAGAGAGGGGGAGCGGTGTAGAGCGAGGGGGAGCGGTGTAGAGCGAGGGGGAGCGGTGTAGAGCGAGGGGGAGCGGTGTAGAGAGCGGGTGGGAGCGGTGTAGAGAGCGGGGGAGCGGTGTAGAGAGAGGGGGAGCGGTGTAGAGAGAGGGGGAGCGGTGTAGAGAGCGGGGGAGCGGTGTAGAGAGGAGGGGGGAGCGGTGTAGAGAGCGGGGGAGCGGTGTAGAGAGCGGGGGAGCGGTGTAGAGAGCGGGGGAGCGGTGTAGAGAGAGGGGGAGCGGTGTAGAGAGCGGGGGAGCGGTGTAGAGAGCGGGGGAGCGGGTGTAGAGAGAGGGGGAGCGGTGTAGAGCGAGGGGGAGCGGTGTAGAGCGAGGGGGAGCGGTGTAGAGAGAGGGGGAGCGGTGTAGAGAGCGGGGGAGCGGTGTAGAGAGCGGGGGAGCGGTGTAGAGCGAGGGGGAGCGGTGTAGAGCGAGGGGGAGCGGTGTAGAGAGCGGGGGAGCGGTGTAGAGAGCGGGGGAGCGTGTAGAGAGAGGGGGAGCGGTGTAGAGCGAGGGGGAGCGGTGTAGAGCGAGGGGAGCGGTGTAGAGCGAGGGGGAGCGGTGTAGAGAGAGGGGGAGCGGTGTAGAGAGCGGGGGAGCGGTGTAGAGAGCGGGGGAGCGGTGTAGAGAGCGGGGGAGCGGTGTAGAGAGCGGGGGAGCGGTGTAGAGAGCGGGGGAGCGGTGTAGAGAGAGGGGGAGCGGTGTAGAGAGAGGGGGAGCGGTGTAGAGAGCGGGGGAGCGGTGTAGAGAGCGGGGAGCGGTGTAGAGAGCGGGGAGCGGTGTAGAGAGAGGGGGAGCGGTGTAGAGAGCGGGGGAGCGGTGTAGAGAGCGGGGGGAGCGGTGTAGAGAGCGGGGGAGCGGTGTAGAGAGAGGGGGAGCGGTGTAGAGAGAGGGGGAGCGGTGTAGAGAGCGGGGGAGCGGTGTAGAGAGAGGGGGGGAGTGGTGGGAGTTTAACCCGGGAAAGTGAGTCTGTGAGGCGGCAGTGATGCTTGACCCCTCCCCCCTCCCGCCTCCTCTCACTTTACCTCAGAGTCTCTGCCAACTTCATCACAGATTATTTCACCTTTTTCACTCGAAGTTAGTTTTAATTTTCGCTCAAAACTTTTCCCACAGCGTGGATGTAAGGTAATTATACACAATTTTGATTTGTTTATTCAATATTAAAATGTTAGTGCAAATAATACATACTTGCCAACTTTTCAAAATTCTCATGAGGGAGAAAAGTGCATGAAAGACATTTTCAGTTGGCCGAGGGTCTGATGCGCGGTTGAAATGATAAAAACAGTGGATCCCAATTAATTGCAAACACATTTTTTGTGAATGTTGTTTAGTGAAAAAGTGATTTTTATTCTTGCATATGAAAATCCTCAAGTGAGTGAACACTGTACAGTTCTGTATAGGAGTCAATTTCACAGAAAACGAATTTTTTTTTTTTTTTTTTGTCCGGACGTGTTTTGTTTACATTTTGAGATTTCTAAAACCTTTTTATGGTCTCATATGATAAAACATTATCAGTTCTACCTTGCATTTCAAAATTTGACTACTTTGGTTCATAAATGTGCATTTTGTAGCAATTTTAGGGTCAAAAATGAGCAAAAATGGCTGTCCCGCTGAAAAGAGACTTTTTTTTTCAGACATGATTCTTAATGTTAGACAAAGGTGGAATTGAAACTTTTTCATGTTCAACGACAAGACTGTGGAAACCACAATGGACATATGATGTCACAAATTGAAAATGCCATTAAGAAAAGATATTTTTCAATTTTTTGTTAATTTTTGTACCTGTCCCAGAGGTTTGTGTCAGTTCTGTTACCGTGGTTAATCACATAACAAAAATAAATGCTCCCAAAAGCTATTATTGAAATTATTTGTTGGCAAGGATCTACATATTCTCACCTTTTATATGGATGGCAGAATGAACTGAATCTGAGAATATTTACTTAAAAATGTCAGTTTTGGTAAGTAGTCTATGCATGACTAATTTTTTTTGTGTGTCAATCCTGTTACCTTGTCTAAACGGGGTGTGCAGTAACTTAATCAAATATTAGAAGTTGCCATACATAAGAAGCAAACCGGGAGACTACCAGGAGCAATAGAGTTTAATAAATAATGGTGGATGAATTCTTATGTTGCATCATGTTTGTTTGAAAAGGCACATTTAGGTATGTTCAACTTCTACAGTAATTGAAAGTATAAATTTTGTTTTTCCTTATACAATTTTCTATTTATTCTAATGCAGATGATTTAATTTAGAATGACATTTTTAGGTTTCATGTTTTGGCTTTTTGTCAGTTAAGAATCATTGAATTTACTATAGGGGCTCAGAGTTGCATGTTGACCATTAAATTGGCTTGAATTTGTTAATCATGACAAGTTTTTTTCTTGTGTGTTTGCTTGCCATTTTAGTACAATTTTTAAGTCAGAAAACCCCAGAACCCAGGAGCTTCGGGGGGCTTCGCCCCCTTTGTCCCCCCACCAGGGCGCTGCCCTGGACCAGCTGGGGGCCTGCAGCCCCCAGACCCCCGGCTAAAATTTTCAGATAATTTCACCAGCCCCAAATCACATCCCTGTATCATTGTTACTAGGTTGCCAGTGGATAGATTAACATTTCTACTTTACTCTTTTGCTCCCAATCCCACATGACACCATAATGGCAATAAATTAAACGGTTTTCGATGTGAGAATGAATGAGGTAATGCACATATTTTAAAAAAAAAAAAAAAAAAACAGTTGTAATAAGGGCACCCCTTGTGCAAAGTAATGGAAGTGTTCAGTATTTTTCAGATTTTTTTTTCCCTCTTTCGTGTCCTCCTCTTTCCCCTCCCAGAGTTTAAGAAGAGTTATGAGAATGATTCTCAGAGCAGTGATAATATAAACTTCCTGCGTGTGAGCTGGTCCTCAAAGCAACTGACCACTCTGAAGCCCATCCTGTCTGACATCGAGTACCTGCAGGACCAACATCTGTTGCTCACTGTCAAATCTCTCGATGGATACGAGTCCTACGGTGGGTGTGTGTTTCAATTTACATGCTGCAGTTTAAAATCATTATCTTTCCCTGCATGAAGAGGCTAACAGACATCTCATTCAGACATCATGATAGGAACAGGAAAAAGCTGAAGGTGAATCTATACTATGTTGCTATAAATACAACCCCAGTTCCAAAAAACACTGGGACACTGTGTAAAATATAAATAAAAACAATGCATTGATTTGCAAATCATGGAAACCATATATTTCAAGTGAAAGGTTGTCCCATTCTTGCCTGATATACAGTTCAGTTGCTCAACAGTTCGGGGTCTCGTTTGTTGTATTTTGAACTTCATAATGCATCAAATGTTTTCAGTGGGAGACAGGTCTGGACTGCAGGTGAGCCATTTTAGCACCTGGACTCTCTTACCGTAGTCATGTGGTTTAGCATTGTCTTGCTGAAATAAGTGAGGCCTTCCCTGAGCAAGATGTTCTCTGGAAGGCAGCATATTGCTCCCAAAGCTGTATATATTGTTCAGCATTGATTGTCTTCCCAGATGTACAAGCTACCCATGTCATGCACACTAATGCCCCCTCATACCATCACAGATGCTGGCTTTTGAACTGTGTGCTGATAAGCCGGATGGTTCCTCTTCTCCGTAGCCTAGAGGGCGTGGTGTCCGTGATTTTACAAAATTAATTTGAAATTTCAATTCATCAGACCTCGGGACAATTTTCCGT
Source organism: Neoarius graeffei (assembly GCF_027579695.1). Lineage (NCBI taxonomy): Eukaryota > Metazoa > Chordata > Actinopteri > Siluriformes > Ariidae > Neoarius > Neoarius graeffei. The sequence continues at coordinate 5,447 of NW_026869983.1, forward strand.
GGAACACTGGACCAGCTGTTTACTCTTACAAGGGTACTTAACTTATTTTCCACTTTACTTATTGGCCTATTCAGTTTTTAGCCATGTTGAATTTAGTTCGTTTGGTCCACAGCAGGAGTCACTTATCCGCGCGATCTTCAAGAGACTTGTGCGAGACTTCAAAATGTGAAGCGTCAGCCAGACCACAACTAGGTGCAAAACACATACTTGGCATCTTGTGTCACATTTATTCCACCAAATAAACTGTGTTCCAAATGAAATATTGCACAAAAACGAGTTTAAAAGACCATTACTAGCTGGAGAGTCCAGGTGCTTTTTCAAACTTTCCTGATTGCTATCAAAACAAACAAAACTTCCGGCTTGATTACATCAGCATTCGAAAGAGGGCGTAAGCGTCTTTTGACAACGTTGGCAGATGTTGGTCACTTTTGATTTCCGCTGTACATTTTACTTCCATCCTACGATGTACCTACCCGTTTCGCACAGGTCTCAATGAATCTCGTTTACAGCCATTGCTTTGACATATGGACTGATTATATTACGTAGCATATTTCAAACACTCATAACTTGCTTTAGCAGTGACAAAATAGCTATCAAAAATGTATTCCTATTTTTAATAAAATGAGGTAAGTAGTATTTTGATGATAAATTTGCCTTCAGTTCTCCTTTAAACTCCTCCACTTGAGGTAGCAACTCCCCCCTGACTCGAAGTAGGCACTCCACCCGTTTCCAGCTGAGTGCCACAGACTTGGAGGTGCTGATCCTCATCCCAGCCACTTCACATTCTGCTACAAACCATCCCAGTGCATGCTGTAGGTCACGGATTGATGAAGCCAACAGGACCACATCATCCGCAAAAAGCAGAGACGCGATCTTGATGCCACCAAACCGGACACCCTCCGCACCTTGGCTACACCTAGAAATTCTGTCCGTAAAAGTTATGAACAGAACCAGTGACAAAAGGCAGCCCTGGCTGAGTCCCACATGCACCGGGAATGAGTCCAACTTACTGCCAGCAATGCAAACCAAACTCCTGCTCCAGTCATACAGGGTCCGAATGGCCCGCAATAGTGGGCCCCGAACCCCATACTCCCAAATCACCCCCCACAGGGCACCATGAGGGACACGGTCTTAAGCCTTCTTCAGGTCCACAAAACACATGTAGACTGGTTGGGCAAACTCCCATGCACCTTCCAGTACCCTTGTAAGAGTAAAGAGCTGGTCCAGTGTTCCACGGCCAGGACGAAAACCACATTGTTACTCTTGAATCCAAGGTTCAACCGGACTGTCCTCTCCAGCACCCCAGCATAGGCTTTCCTGGGAAGGTTGAGAAATGTGATCCCCCTATCGTTGCAACACACTCTCCGGTCCTCCTTTTTAAAGGCCCCAACCTGCCAGTCCAGAAGCACTGTCCCCGACCTCTACGCAATGTTGAAGAGGTGTCAGTAAACACAGCCCAACAACATCCAGCGCCTTCAGGAACTCAGGATGAATCTCATTCACCCCTGGAGCCAGGCCACCGAGGAGCTTTTTAACCACCATGGCAACCTCAGCCCCTGTGATGGGCGAGTCCTCCCAAGCACTCTTAGACTCCGTGTCCTCTTCAGACAACATGAAGGTGGGATTGAGGAGATCCTTGGAAGTATTCCTTCCACCGCTGGACAATGTTCCCAGTTGAGGTCAACAGCACTCCATCCCCACTGTAAACATTCGGGGCAGAGCACTGCTTCCCCTTTCTGAGCTGCCGGACGGTTTGCCAGAATCTCTTAGAGCCTGACCGAAAGTCGCTTTCCATGGTCTCACCGAATTCCTCCCACACCAGTGTTTTTGCTTCAGCGACCACCAGAGCTGTGTTCCGCTTGGCCCATCGGTATCTGTCAGCTGCCTCTGGAGACCCACAGGCTAACCAAGCCCAATAGGACTCCTTCAGCTTGAAGGCTCCCCTCACTGCAGGTTCCATGCCTGTAACCATAGTAACCATCTTCCCCCTTTCACAGTACAGTTTGAACACACCAATCTCTGTACTCGATGCCATGTTCTATTTCCGGCCATTCTTCTGACTCCCTGTAACGGTATTGGATACAGAGACGATACCGGATACCAAGTACAGTGACGTCACGACTGCTTTAAACCAGTGGTGGAACCGAAATTCATTCTCTCTGGTGGTGGATTCCACTTGTGAAAGAGAGAAGCTGATGCATTGGTGCTACAGAAGGACAAAGAATGAGCTATTGAAACCGGACCGTCAGCCAAAGTTCAATGTATTTGACCTTCACAGAGTTGTGATGATAACTGAACCGGTTAGTTACTGCAGCCCATGCAGTATTTCAAAGAGAAAAGGCGACCGGATCCCTTTTCCCTTTCTCAACGTTAACTAACTAATAAGATTCCTTCCAGATCATCGGACGACCGATGGGACACCGAGGATCTTCAGCTGACGAGCTGTAAGGAGCAAAACTGTCTTCTTCCTGGATCTGTGTTCCGCGCTATCTTCGGAATAGAAGGCACACTTTCAATCACTAACAAGTATGGCTGGCATCTGGGCAAAATTGTAGTCTTAATTGTGGCTAGTTAATGTGAAGAATGTTGTTTATTTGAATTAATTTATGATTTAAAGAAACAACACAAAGTCTGTCTTAGACCGCGTGTTGTTTGATTTACTTTGTTTACTATCTGTATTTAGTTAGATCGTGCATGCACTCTCTCTTTTTAACTCCCGCTGTCGCACGACACCCCTCAACGTTGGGATTTCAGGAGTAGCTAAGGTTGAGTAGAAGTTTGGCTTTGAGGCCTAGCACAAAGGCTTGCGCATTCCATTCACAGCCTCACTCCCCTCCTCCTTGTCGTGCGCATGCGCACGCCCTCTCTCCCTAGCTCCTCCTCATCTCGTTAGCACGCAGCTGCGCACGCACACGCCTTCACTCTCTCACATGCGCACGCGCACACACACACACACACGTGATTTCCCTCTCACATTTTAACATCCACTCGCCCCTACACTGTAAACTTGTATATAGCTTATTACTTTTGATCACCATTAGTGCCTTAGTTATCATCATATACACTACTGATTCTTATTTGTATACATTGCATCACTATTTATATTTGAATTATTCCTTGGCTGCTATTGTTGCTATATCTGATCAGTATTAGTTTGCTAATTCATGTCAGCTATTTCAATAAATGGTATCTTTGGAATAAACTGTGTCCTTTTTATTGTTACAATATTCACTGAGTGCCAACCTCTGCCAAGAAAAGTATTCTAATTGCCTTCACCCATTTGGTTGTTAGATGAATGTTATAGATCTAGAGTAAATGTATTACGTTAGAGCTACAATACTTACTAAACTATAGCAACATCACTAAGTTATTCCATTGATTTTAATAGTTTAGCTATAAACTATTAGACACTTGAATTAATGGTTAATGAATTTGAGACCTATCCCTTTTTACATGAAACTGATTTGATAAGCCTATTGCACCTACACCGGGTTCAGGGATTACCGCCACAACAGGCACCAACAACCTTGCAGCTGCAGCTCCGCACAGCCACCTCAGCAATGGAGGTATGGAACATGGTCCACTCGGTCTCCATGTCCCCACCCTCCCCCGGTATGCAGTTGAAGCTCTGCCGGAGGTGGCAGTTGAACATCTGATGGATGGGAGCCTCCGCCAGACATTCCCAGCATACCAGGGCTTACCAGGTCTGTCCAGCCTCCTCCCTGGCCATCTGATCCAGCTCACCACCAGGTAGTGATCAGTTGACAGTTCTGCTCCTCTTTTCACCCAAGTGTCCAAGACCTAGTCGCAGATCAGATGAAACGACTACAAAGTCAATCATCGATCGATTCCCTAGGGTGTCCTTGTGACATGTGCACTTATGGACACCTTTATGCTCGAACATGGTGTTCATTATGGCCAAACCGTGCTTGGCACAGAAGTCCAACAAGAGAACACCGCTCAGGTTCAGATCGGGCAGGCCGTTCCTTCCAATAACACCCCTCCAGGTCTCACGGTCATTGCCCACGTGAGCATTGAAGTCCCCCAGTAAAACAATGGAGTCCCCTCGTGGTGCACTGTCTAGCACCCCATTCAAGGATTCCAAGAAGGCTGTGTACTCTGAACTACCATTTGGCGCAGAAGTGCAAATGACAGTCAGAGATCGTTCCCCGACCTGAAGGCGCAGGGAAATGACCCTCTCATTTACTTGGAACACCGATGTTAGCACACTGAACTGGGGGGCTATCAGTAGCCCCACCCCTGCCCTACACTGCTCACCCTTGGCAACTCCAGCATGGAAGAGAGTCCAACCCTCTCCAGGAAATTGGTTCCAGAGCCCAAGCTGTGTGTTGAGGTGAGCCCAACTATATCTAGTCAGTACCTCTCAACCTCACGCACAAGCTCAGACTCCTTCCCCACCAGAGAGGTGACATTCCATGTCCCAAAAGCCAGTTTTGTCAGTCAGGGATCAGTACGCCAGGGCCTCCGCCTTTGGCTGCCACCTGATCCACAATGCACCGGACCCTTACAGCACCTCCTGCGAGTGGTGGGTCCACAAGAGAGTGGTTGGGTGGGGCCCCGGTATCCCTGGTCCAGGCAAGGGCACTCGGATCCTTGCTTTTTCTCTCATAAGGGTCTTCAGAACTGCTCTTTGTCTGACCTCTCATCTCAAACCTGTTTGCCTTGAGAGACCCTACCAGGGACAAATGCCCTCAACAACATAGCTCCTAGAATCACTGAGGCACTCAAACCCCTCCACCACACTAAGGTGGCGTTTCAAGGAGGGGATGTTACTGACCTGTTGCCAGTTAACCAAATTTTTTTTTTTTTTAAAAAGCATTACACAACTTGTTTAGTCTTTTGTTACACCTGTCCCAACTTTTTTTGAAACATGTTTCTGGCACTAAATTCAAAGTGAGCCTTTTTTTTCCAAAAAACAATTAAATTTCAGTTTCAGTATGTTATTTTGTCTTTGTATTATTTTCAATTAAATATAGGGTTTCCGTGATTTTTGCAAATCATAGCATTCTGTTTTTATTTACATTTTTACACAGCTTCCCAACTTTTTTTGGAAATGGGGTTGTATGTGCGCCGTTGACCATCACACCCAAACTGTTTCACAAATTTGGAAGCACACGATTGTATCAGATGTCTTTTATATGCTATAGCTGTTCCTTCACTAGAACTAAGAAGCTCAAACCTGTTCCTCTATGAAGCTGAGGTGAGACAAGTCTGTGAAGAAGCAGCAGGTACTTTAATGCGCACTTTTCTGGATTTTAGAAAGGAATCCAACAGTTTTATAAAACGTTTTAGAAGTGTCTAAGAGAATACTTTAACTTCTTTAATTTAAGAAAAAAAATCACCTTTTGAACCCAATTGATAAAGGATGGTAGATAAGTATCCACCACTTTTAGTTATATTAAACATCTTGTGAGAAAAGCAACACAATCAGTTTCTGCCCTTGATGGAGGAGACACATCTGGAATGACAGCAAACAAGGGATGTGGAAATATGGGTTCGTTTAGGAAAACCCAAAATAGTTTTAAACATTAGAGACAAATTTTGTAACTTTAGGGCATGACTAAAACAGATGAGTATGGGTGGTTGGGGTTTATTTGCACCGGTTTTATGTAGGATTGACTTCAGGAAAATATTTTGTTGTCATTCTATAATAGTCTCACATGGCCTACATGCAGGCAAGCCAAACTGCGGCAATGTCTTATGCAATAAATCATGGACTTATAAGGGCCAAATTTTCCACTTAGTTGTTCAAATGATGAAAAAACACCATGTGAAATGAGATCCTCAAATAATCTCACTGTGCCAAGCCAGGAAAAGATTCAAGTAGAGTGAGTATGAAGACGTGGTTAGGTTGAAAAGGGGATTTTAAGGACAAAGCCAACCCTAATACCTTCTAATTTACATCCATATTTTAAGAATTGACTTCACAATATAATTTTTACTATAACCGGATAAGTGTAGCACCTGAAGAGTAAACTAAAGCTGCCAAAGAGGAGGGCCTACATGACAATGACTCGATGGTGTATTTAGCCTCTTTCATACCAAATGACCAACCTGAGTTATACCCACGTTGACTTGTTTGACAGGGTTAACCCATGTTGTCCTACTCAGCTTTGCAACTCGAGAGATGGGCCAGACAAGGGTCAGTTTCAACATGAATTGTACTACTCGGGTTGCGACTAATGAATCTCATATAAATGGTGGCACACAGTGTTTTGTCCCGTGCACGTGCACAGAAAGTGTGTATGTATGTGTGTGTACAGCAGTAAAAGGCTGATGACCATAATCATATTAGTGAGGTTAATATGTGGGCCATTCATGAATATTACAACTTTACATGTTTAGTTTTTCAAGCACGGACCAGCACAAGCTGCATGCTCCATTTTTTTCTTCACCAGAATTACTCAGCGCATGCATGAGTTCTGGGTGAAAACCGACAACACTGCAACTGAAATAAAGAATGCGTGTGATTTATTAATCCGTTTTAACCCTCTGGGGTCTGAGGGTATTTTCTGGCACTCTAATGATTTTGGTATACTGTGATTTTATCAATTTCAACTAGGGCTGTGCCGATAGACGATGCCATCGTCCATCGACGATGGTGGTCATCCATCACGATGGAGAGCCACCATCGTGATACCACGCCCCCTCCTGTCATAAACATGCATATATCATCTGGGCCTGTTTAACCTAAAAAGTTAGTTTTATGTTAGTTTAGTTAGTTAGTTTTGTTAATATATAAATATATTATATAACATATAATTATATATAAATACATAATTATATAAATCATTATAAAGTATTACCGCTTGTTCACGTAGGCTATGGTGCAGGGACGTGCTAGTGAACATAACGTGGTTACACAAATACAGTATGCTACTAATAATACATTTTGACTTCATTTTTTAGCCTACACTATACTTTTAATGTAAAATTTGTCATGTTGTTCAAACAAATAGACACTATTAACGACTTCAGTCGGGAAATATTGCACCTTATCAAACGGCAGTGAAGCGCAGACTTCAGCAGAAGTCAAATAACTTTAATCTGGTAAATAGGCCCACTTTCAGACTCAAAATGGTCCACTCTAAGCCATAACGTCAAACCAAATGGAAGAATGAAGGTGATTCTGTGAATCGGTATTCGTGAAAAGATACAGTAGGCTGAACAACAAATCAAGTCTAACAGGAACGCACAAGCATGCGCTTAACGGTAGCCTACACAATTTAATTTGGGCATTAGGCATTAACCAGGCTTAGGCATTAACTTTTTTTATTGTAAAAATGCTACAAAATAAATAGTCATGAACATGATTTTGCAAACATATATTTATTTAAAGATGAACGATCAAGACGAAGAGAACCGGAACGTGCACAGCACGAAATGCGCTCACAAAGTTTAACGTAGCCGGGCATTAACTTTTTACAGTGAAATTAAAGCTACCGAATATTCATGAAGTCGACTCAGTTAGCACAGAACAGCGATAAAAAAAAAAAACGAGAGAGCCTGCGTTAATACAAGAACAAGTAAATAAATAACAATAATAGTAATAATAAAAATCAAAATCAAGAAAACGCAGGCAGTCCGAAGCAATTTAACCTAATGGGTTAACAGTGCAGGCAATGGTCACCATGTTTAAATGTCGAGGTTTCTGGCCAAAAATACTAGCATGTTTACTTTGTCTGGTTTTAATGAGCTGCGGATTGGGGTAACTATACCACCCGCGGTGCTGAACACTCGTTCTGATGGAGTACTGGTGGCGCATATGCACAAATATTTACGTGCTAATCTTGCCATTAATGGAAGTCTTTTCTCGTTCCTTTTCCACCACATCAGTGGGTCCTCCCCCCATCAATGACAATTTCCTGCAGGTACATGGTCATTTCTGCCTCAGACTTTTCTTCATCAGTAAGCGTGGATGCTCTGGCTGCTGCTCTCTTCCCAAGAAGGCTGCCCAAAGACCCTCTCTTTTTCTTAGGCACTGCCGCGGCGCAGTCACCTGGTTCCTCCCCTTCATCATGTGACGGACCGGGTGTTGTAGCACCTGACAGCGACGGAACGATCTCTGTCACCATCTCTTCCATCAACTCAGATTTTGTGGCGTGAAGATCAAACATAGAAAATTAGGTAGCCTAAATTTAAAGAGATGATAGGCTATGGGATATACCGTATTTTCTGGACTATAAGCCGCTACTTTTTTCCTAGGTTTTGAACCATGCGGCTTATACAAAGGTGCGGCTCTTCTGTGGATTTTTCTTCCACCGCTAGGGGCGCTCTAACCGGAAGTAGAATCAAAAATAAGATAGACGAAAAATCAATGCAAAGAAGAATTAGCAGATCTTTAGCAGATAGAACACGCACGACAAATTACTAACTGGTAATTATTTTCAAATCCAGCGAAGATGATTAAAGTGACTTGTGGTTTCAAACACAGGAGAAATGAAGGTAAATAAATACCGGTTATTTTCTCTTGGTTCTGTTCCGTTTTAATCAGCAAAGTTGCTGCCGTGTTAAAAGGCACTGTTCGGAAAGAATCTGTTCAGGTACATACATGTACATTTACAGTACAAAATCGTTCTGTACATGCAGTAAATATCTAATTTTTCAACATAGATATCTGCGGCTTATAGCCCGGTGCGGCTTGTATATCTTTTTTTTATTTTTTTTTTAAAAATAGACCGGATGCGGCTTATATACAGGTGCGCGCTATAGTCCAGAAAATACGGTAGTATATATCACAATTCTCAGCGCAATGGGATTTTTTTTTTCTTTACGTGCCAAAGCCTCGGATGAGTGTCTAATACTTATAATAATAATAATAATAATAATAATAAAATATTTTATAATGTGGTATTAAAATCCCCCCCCCCCCCCAACGATATGATCATCCATCACGATGTTTGCACTGTAAACATCGTCGATGCCAATTAAGGGGACATCGCACAGCCCTAATTTCAACAAATCTAAGCAGTATTTTCAAAGTCACATGACTTTTTTTTTTTTTTTTTTTGTATTCAGCACAAGTTCAGCTACAATAATTTATCTGTAGTATGCATGTCATGATTGTACTTTTAAAAAATAACATAAAAATGAAGATGATGTGAAAAGCAGTTTTAGAACTGTGTTGGAATGTGTGAAAAAAACATGACCATTGTGGCGAACCATTTTGATCACTTGAGGTGATTCTGTTCAGTCTTCAGAATGTATCAAGCACAAAAGCTTAAATCTGCTCCACTGATTTGGCCATCAAAAAATTGTCCTATTGTTTTAGGCTAGGGTTGGCAGTGGGAGGAGGGGTATTCAATGAGGAGAGCAAAAAATTCCATTCCATGAGGAGTGAAAACCCCTCCCACTGCCAACTCTTAATCCCATCAGGTCAAGTGACAAAACCAGTTCATCACAATGGGTAAGGGCATGTGGGGTTTGTTTGCTTCCCCCCCACACACACATTCCAACACCGTTCTAAAACTGCTTTTTACATCATCTTCATTTATCTGGTATTTGACTTTATTTTGGTATTTGACTCTATTCAGTTTCTTGAAATTTAACTCTTGTACTATTTTACTCCGTTCAGAGCCACAACTAACTCTATTACACAATTACTCTAATTTTGCTCCCACTCCAACTCCAAATTTTACTCTCTAAACTCAAAATAGAGCAAAATTAACTATTTTTGAGGAAAATACTTTTAACTCTGGAAAAATTGCTCAGTCATTTTTCCTGTGTATGCACTACAGTGCATGCATATCAACCTATCTGCTCATAATAAATAGAAGAAATATTTACACTTACTTGAACTGATTTTCAGCCGGATCAGGTCAAGGTGATTTAAAAAAAAAAATTTAATTAAATTTTAAAAAGGCACCACTCATCAGTTCTCAAGATTGAATTAAATCGCTGTCCTGAATCATGAATTTAATCACTATCCCGAATCATTCGAAGCACATAAAACCTACATACCCTCTTGCAACAAGTTTTACCTCCAAATAGCCTAAACTATGGCTGACAGATTTTGTCCTGTTTACGGTGGGCGTTCCCACCGTGAAAGAGAAACCAATTGAAACTGAATGCCTGAAAATGATCATTCCATTACCATATGAATAGTCTTTTATGAATGGATAACTGGGCGCTCTGACTCCGGTGTGATTGAGTAAGGTGACAAGTTTTATGTTTCATCTAATTTAGGTAATTTAAAAACTATTATTTGGCAGTGGGCACATAGGAAAGTGTAAAGTATAAGGTTTCTGTCAATGTGTTTATCATACTTGTATGATACAACTCGTGAAGATATTTATCTAAATACATGACCTACTCATTCTAAACCTGCCGAGCTTCGCCGGAGAAGCTCTAGACCCCAGAGCATTAAAAGCCTGCTTGATTATTATTCATAGGCATTGGGCTATTCTCCATGTAATGAGCTACTGTGCTCCATTTCTCTGCATGCTTGCCTAGTTTATGAAATTAAAATATGCCAGCTCGCACCATTTCGTGTGTACGAGTTGTGAACCTCTGAAGTTGGCACCCCATATGATTGGAATGTGAATAAAAGTATTGGTTTGTTTTTTGCATCATCTGTGCATGCAAAGTAAGCATGTGCATCATTATTTCTTAAGTTATTCATGTTAATGAGGTGCTGGGTTATTTCACATTTATTTTATACATTTATTTTACATTTTACATTATACATTTATTTTACACATTTATTTAATATTTCACATTTATTGAAATATTTACAGTTAATTTCTCTAAAATAGTTTGAGGAAATATTTTTTATTTTGCATGCACAAATGAATTGAAATTCTTTTATTTACATTCTCATCATATGGAGTATCAATTAAAGCCATGGAAGAGAAAGCCTCACTTATAACAGGTACAGAGACAATGAAGCCAAGCGGAAAAGCGCATGTGAGGACCAGACTATGCGTGTGTGCGATTATCCACCCCTTTCCAGCATGTGATTTAATTGCTATGCATCTCTGTTGGGTTGTGATCCAGATCCTATCTGAATTCTCATGACCAGGGGTGAACCCATGTTGACTCACTTGGTTTGAATTGATGAAAGAAGGGTTGAACACTGGTCAAATATTTGGATCCTCATAGAGCCAATGTAAAATGTTACACATGTTAAAGGCCCAGTAGTACACTGAAGGTGTAGGTGGTGTAGGATACTCTGAGATATGCAGAGCTTTATAATTCTTGATGTAAGCAGAAATAATTCTGTTTAGTCTGTGAAAGAAGGATTTAAGAATAAATATTGGTATACACTGAAACAAGTAAGTAAATTTTGGGAAGAATATTCATCTGTACTGAGTAAATCCAGACTACTATAGAAAGTGGTAGTAATGCTTAAAATTGAGCTCCACCTGCTCAGTAAAAGGAAGGAAATTCACTGACTATTTAATCTCATGTTTATATAGAAATGTACTTTTTATATATATTTTTTCTTGACAGATTGGTTTGTGGGTGGCACGGTGGTGTAGTGGTTAGTGCTGTCGCCTCACAGCAAGAAGGTCCTGGGTTCGAGCCCCGTGGCCGGCGAGGGCCTTTCTGTGTGGAGTTTGCATGTTCTCCCCGTGTCCGCGTGGGTTTCCTCCGGGTGCTCCGGTTTCCCCCACAGTCCAAAGACATGCAGGTTAGGTTAACTGGTGACTCTAAATTGAGCGTAAGTGTGAATGGTTGTCTGTGTCTATTGGCCCTTTTCCACTACCCTTTTTCAGCTCACTTCAGCTCACTTCAGCTCACTTCAGCCCGACACGGCTCGCGTTTCGACTACCAAAAACCGGCACGACTCAGCTCGTTTCAGCCCTGCTTAGCCCCTAAAACTCGCACCGTTTTGGAGTGGGGCTGAAGCGAGCCAAGCCGTGCCGACTGAGGTTGGGGGCGTGAGCAGACACTCCCCTGTGCACTGATTGGTGAGGAGGAGTGTCCTCACATGCCCACACACACCCCGCGAGCGCGCTGGGATCTGTAAACACCGTAAACCCGGAAGAAGAAGAATTACGAATTACGAGAATTTCTGAAGCCTTATGCGCCTCGCCTCATCTATACGCTCTTGCCAGTATCTGTCCGCATTGTCGGTGACAACAAGCCACAGCACCAAGACCAGCAACACTAACGACTCCATGTTTATTGTTTACTATTCGGGTCGTGAGACTACCGCTTAAAAGCTCACTGAATCAGTGACATACAGAGCATCGTGGACGAGTTCGCGGAGCGCAAGGCTCGTCGTATGCCCTTCAAATAATGCGCGCAGTAGGCTATTGATGTTTTATTATGAGCCATGTACAGTATGTCGCCTAATATTTTTTTGTTTCTGAGTTACATGTTCGTTTGAAGGACTTAATGTACAAAATAACATAGTTGCACCCCGGAGTGTTGAAATTGGTAAACACAGTGCATTCAGTGAGGTTTGCACCGCCCTCCTTTTATTTCTGACTCTTTCTGTCACCGTTGCAACCTCTGAGCGCTCATTCGTATGCCCTTCAAATAATGTGCGCAGTATAGGCTATTGATGTTTTATTATGAGCCATGTACAGTATCCTAATGTTTTTTGTGTCTGAGTTACATGTTCGTTTGAAGGACTTGATGTACTAAATAACATAGTTGCACCCGGTAGTGTTGAAATTGGTAAACACCGCAGTTGCGGACATTTTGTAGCCTAAAATGATGTTATGATAAGCTTTAATAAAGGGCCCGGTCATTTGCCCCGCCCCCGGCCCGGCTCTGACTTGTTCCGCCACTGTCACTGATGTCACTGTTTGCGCTGCTTAACGACATCACGTGACGTCCACCCACTTTCGCTAACTCCACCCAATGTGTCCACCCACTTCCAGCCAGCACGGTTCAGCGCGGTTGTAGTCGAAATGCAAATCCAACAGCCCCGCTCAGCTCGACTCAGCTCGACTCGGCACGGCACGGCTCAGCCGCGTTTGTAGTGGAAAAGCGGCATATGTGTCAGCCCTGTGATGACCTGGCGACTTGTCCAGGGTGAACCCCGCCTTTCGCCCGTAGTCAGCTGGGATAGGCTCCAGCTTGCCTACGACCCTGTAGAACAGGATAAAGCGGCTAGAGAGAATGAAATGAGATTGGTTTGTGTCTGGGAAAGGTACAGGGGAAAAAATTTTTAAAAATATTTGACCTAATGTATATCAGGGTTTCCCATACATAAAGACCATTTGTGTGGCGCAGCGCCACACAATGGATTCCTGTCGCCACACAATAAGACTCACGATTTTGGAGAGAAAAAAATTCCGTTGCGTATCGTTCCATTCATTCATAGTGCTCTTTCTTCTCGTTCATGCGTGCGCACATACCCCCACACAGAGACGGAGAGGCGTGTACACAGGCCTGCCGTTGCGCATATACCCGGACTGCAAGTAGGCCTTTTAGGCTAATTAAAAATAACGCAGCCTTCCCGATTCGCCTTCCGACCCCTTATTTTAAAAGGTAGCCTACGTCGTGCTCGTGATGAGCTTTTATCATAGCCTTCTTGGCTTACATGAAACAGACATCCCTGAGTCAGGCTATAAACCAATTTTGATGCATACAGTAGCAGCTTGACGCGAGGAACCGGCCTTATTGCATTATCCCGTTTATCCTGCTTCACCATTCATGCAAGTTATTAATAATGGCTTGACATTCATAGTAAACAAGGATTTCCCACTAGCCTAAATAAAATGTTATGCTCGCGGGGATGCCTAGTTGATGCTATCTATTTTATTATTTTGTTGTTACATTATACTATTTATTTCATTTTAGTATTGGTTGAGGTAGGCGGCACGGTGGTGTAGTGGTTAGCGCTGTCGCCTCACAGCAAGAAGGTCCTGGGTTCGAGCCCCGGGGCCGGCGAGGGCCTTTCTGTGCGGAGTTTGCATGTTCTCCCCGTGTCCGCGTGGGTTTCCTCCGGGTGCTCCGGTTTCCCCCACAGTCCAAAGACATGCAGGTTAGGTTAACTGGTGACTCTAAATTGAGCGTAGGTGTGAATGTGAGTGTGAATGGTTGTCTGTGTCTATGTGTCAGCCCTGTGATGACCTGGCGACTTGTCCAGGGTGTACCCCGCCTTTCGCCCGTAGTCAGCTGGGATAGGCTCCAGCTTGCCTGCGACCCTGTAGAAGGATAAAGCGGCTAGAGATAATGAGATGAGATGAGATTGGTTGAGGTAAGTGTTGAGTTCAATATTTAAAATAAAAACCTCCAGCTTGTTTTTTGCAATTTATTCCTTGAATGTCAACTAAAGAATGATTGATTGCCACCAAAAAGGCAAAAAACTAAGGTAAAAACTAAACTTTAACTTCAATTTTGGTGAGTAATTTTCATAAATTTAAAAGACAGATTTTCCACCAACATCAAGCCCAGCAAACTGTAGTGTACTTCGGTACATTTTACATCACAACCGTTACTGAGTAAAAAAATAAATAAATAAATAAATAAAAAAAGGCTAAAACGGAGAAGGGGAAATGCGTTCTGGAAATGAATCACGGGAAGGACAGTTGTCGCGCGCGCAAGTCTCACACAGACGATGGCGGACATGCACCGGCGCTTTAAGGGGGGGGCTTCGGGGGGCTCAAGCCCCTGGGCCACAGCCAATCAGGGGCCTTGTAATATTAATAAAATAATAAACTGTGAGAATCGTGGGCCTACATTAATGTACGGATAGAAATAAGGTTAGAAATAAATGAGCGCACAGTAGCCTGCTGTAAGAGACATGGTGGATGTGGTTCGCGAAACGAACACCCACAACTGTACCAGAATAAAATTTAACAAAATGTAACGTCACGCACGAAAGCGCACCAAAGACTGCAGGCTACTGAGACACAAATTTAGAGGCTTTGAAAGATGAAGCGTTCACATGTTAGCGGGGCGCATAAAAGGAAAAAAAGAGAGAGATGCAGGTAATGATAGAATCGTTGCCTAAAGTCACAGACTTTTTTAAGGTAAGGATCACCAATCTGTTCAGAATATCAGCTACTTATCAGTTATCAGCCTACCAGCAGCTAGGCTATGTGCAGCTAGGCTAGATATGCTATGATCTGTCCAACAGTAAAATAAATCAGTTGTGATTTGAATACGTGTCGTGTGATTTGAGTTATAATCCTGTTAGTATAATAGCATATTTCGATGGGGATAATAAAATGTCTAAAACAGCATCTACTGAAGAAATTGATGAAAAGATTGTAGCCTATAATGTTCACAGTTCGGGCAGCAGACAGAGTAAGCATACTGAGGGGAATAGCAATACAAAGCTAGTGCATATCCACATTTCTCGCTAGCTGTGTTGGGTGTGTTGTTAACCCGTGTGGATTTAAGTGAAATACTTGAGAAGTTCTGTGGTCAAGACAACGTTTTAAGGTAAGGACGCTTGATTATTAATGTTTGCCCGCCGTGGCTTGTTGTTGACGAAAGGCCCACATGATTTTGCCTTATGCAGCTACGGCTAGCGTCATGCTTTGAACTAGGTTAAGCTCATTTGCGCTAAAGGATGGGTTTATTGAAGGACTTTGATGTAGCTAGTTTCTTTTTAAAAAATCGTATGCTCAAAACAGTATGCCCGTGTTCATCATGTTTAACTTTTTTCTTGATGGAGTGTGTGAAATATTGTTGCAAGTGGTATTTCGATGCAGTCATGTCAAAAAGGCAGTTGAATGCACGGTCTTATTCAAGGAGAAGGAAGACTTGCATGATGCTTGAACATAGATCGGTAAAATAGACCCTAGTAGGACTTGGTTTCGTGTATTTCGGTCTGTAGAGTTATGAGTTTGGCCGCTGTCCATGGTGTTTACGTTTCATGTGGCCGCCGAGCCAAGTACCTTCATCATCATGTTCCCCTGTCAAAAGTTAAACTCTCTAGGGGTGCTTCTGCTGTAGCAGTTGCAGCAGTTGCTCAAAGTTTGATTTGTCCATCATCATGCGTCTTATCTGTTGGGTGTCTATGCCCAGCAGATTTTCCCATTTCGTCCATTTGTAACCATTTTTGTCAAACAGGAGCTGCTTTTGCACTTGGTTATTGCCCATCCGGCAAACGTGAGCAATATATTTTAGTTGTTGTACGTAGCAGGATAGTTTTATATCCTGGGTTCCTGTCAGTTTCTGGAGGTCAGCATTGGACATCTTGTAGCTCCAGTCTATATCTTCATTTGTAGTGTTCTTTTGGTCAGGGGCATTCTTTCATTTATATCCACCTTTAATCATTTTCCTTAGGAAGCCGTGCCACACTACCTCAATTTTGTGAATTTCACTGGATGATAGTTGCCATGCCTGTGTGCTGTACAGGAGACGAGATCGAACGCATGCCACTAGGAACTTTATACGGGTTTTTAGTAGTATTCGGTGGTCGGTTAGAACGTGTTTCAGTTCATTCCATTTCATGAATGCAGCACTTATCCTAGCATGCAGGAAGTGTGAGGATTTATCACAGTTGCTGACATTATAACCAAGATATTTAAAGGTGCGGACGTTTTTAATATTAGTGCCACCAAGGGAAATGATACTTGGTTTACATTTGATGTCCTCATTGACGTTAAAAGCCATTGTTTCTGTTTTGACATATATTTGTAAACCAAAGTGGGTGTAGGTCTCATCATACAACTGAAGAATATTCTGAAGCTCCTCGATGGATCCAGCGAGTATGGCCTGATCATCTGCGTATAGAATCTCGGTTATGCAACCCTCTCCTGATGCTCGTGCTTTCGTACGCATTTCTCTTGTGGATACCTCATTTGGAATGCAATATCTGAACTTGAAGCCTGTATCTGGGTACAGTTTTGATATCTCATGCTGTGCAATCCTGACAACAAAGTCCATATAGATATTAAAAACTGATGGCGATTCTAGGGCACCTCGTCTTGCAGTGAATGTTTGTTTTCATGCCACCAAGCTATTTTTATGTATTTTATTTTTTAAAAGGACTTGTCTGTAGGTGTGTGTGTTTTATGTTTACAACACATAGGTCTACATTAGCGCACGTGTGCTTGTGTGGTTATCTCTGGCCATGCCCCTGCGTGAAAGTTACGCAGTACTGTCCGTGGTAATAATCAGAACTGGCTCTGTAATGATAATGCGCGCGTTCTTCTCTCCCTCTGTGGTCGGATGTGTTGAGCGATGTGAGCGTGGGCCTTGCGCAGCTATGCTGAGCCAAACGTAACCTATCGTAGGCTTCTAGGCTAATTACGCACTTACACTGTAAATGCTTGACACGTATTGCAAATAAAATAAGAGTGTTTTCCTGGCCAAGGGTAGGGTCGACAGGTAGCCTATGAGGGGCCTAGCCCCTGGGCCACGGGATAAAGCGCCCCTGCGGACATGGAGGAGACCGAGGAACCTGTGGTGGACGACCCTGCAGAAAACGCAATTTCTTCCAGTAATGAAGTGCACCCCTGGCCCTACATACATGATCACTTCAGCTTCGTAGAGAAAAGGGGTGACAGTTTCATTATGCAATGCAGATTATGTGTGCCCAAGAAGACAACCATTGCGGCATACAAAAATTCGACGTCTAATCTGCGCAAGCATGTTGAGGTAAGTATTGTCATTGGCATCATAATCACAGGCGCAGATAGAGGGTGGGACGGGTGGGATTCGTCCCACCCAGATTTAAATTCACCTCGTTCGGTCCCCCCCCACTTATAGGGAGGAAAAAACGTCTATGCTGTCTTTCTTTGCATAAGGCAAACCTCACGGAAAAATCAAAAGACTAATTACCATTCGGTTTATTGAGGTGCGCAGCAGTGTATACATAGTTGCAACAACTCACATAAAACAAAACAAAGACTGATATTCGGTTGGTTGAGCTGCGCAGACTGCACAGGTTGCGAGCTCAAGCTTGGTTGCTATGGTTACCCACAACAAGTTTGACAGGCATATCGGGGTTGGGGTTGGTTTGCTGGCAGCTTTGTCCCCCCCAGTTTTTTGTCCCCCTCAGTTCAAAAAAACGTATTTGCGCCCCTGATCATAATGTTTCCTTTCCATAGTAAAACGGACAATAGGCTGGTTATATTCCAAAAATAGTGGATGGCATTGCTAATGTTGAAGTAGCAACCTGTTGGTACTGTAACATAACGGTAACTAGTCTGTTATTCGGTTGGCTAATCATGCAAGCAAGTTAGCTCGCCAACCTGACGTGATCAGTCCTCCTACCATTCTACATCCAACAGGTCAGAAAGGAATACTAAGCAAAACAAATAATGTTTGAATTGAATTGTTCAATAACACACAGTGCACACAGGCAAGCTACGAGATTTCGGTGCGACATTTCACTTTCATATTTCGTGTACAATGCTTTGTGTGTGGTCAGGGCGATGTAAACGACGACTGTGTGTATTGACCTTTTTTGTTTGTCTCGGTTTTAATGCAGCATTATCCTAAGCATTCAATTTAATACACTTCCTTTAAATAAAACATCTGGGTTGAGATGTACATATATCCTTGTTTCCTCTTCTTTTTCATTTTTGCACAACACAGTGGAGGCAGAAAACACCCATTGTTAAAAGTAACGTTTTACTTTTACTCAAAGTACATTTTAAATGATCTACTTTTTACTTTTACTTGAGTAGATTTTTTGTCTGGTAACTTTACTTGTACTTAAGTAAAATTTCATCAGAGTAACAGTACTTGTACTTGAGTATAATATTTTAGTACTCTTTCCACCTCTGGTGTTTGAACACCGCCTGCTGTAAACACTTTGCATACACCCCAATGACTGACTCCACCAACCGCCACACCACCACCACACACGATTCCCTCATCGGCACAGTGGAGCACCACAAACTGCTACCTGGTCTGTGGGAAACACTGGTACATTTAGTGTACCATACTAAACTGGAGGCTGTAAGCTTCCATTACTTGTTAATTACATTAGAATTGTCCAGTGCCAAACATGCAAAACTAAACAAAGCAGTTGTACATGTGTTTTCTAATAACAGGGATATCATAATTTTTGTTTTCACTTAAGTATTTGTTTTAACAGTTATTCGCTGAAGGTGACGTGAATATCTGTGAATAATACCGAGACGAATTCGAGGTTATTATTTACCTATATTCACTGAGCCTGAGGTAGATCTTTTTTTAAGGATAAATACAAGTGATTTTATTTATCTTTTTAAATAATTTATTTCAAATTTCAAAATTGACATGCAAATGTAATCTACACCGGCTTATGTCACTTATCCATGCCAAGTCACGTAAAATGCTTTGTTTTGAAATGGATTTTTTTTAAAAATCACAATTCCACCTTAACTTTGAATAGTTTTAGACCAAACTTTGTAGCATCTTTAGTGCTTTTAGGAACAGCATTTTCTTTCATAATTTGTAATTCTTCCCCACTTACAATGACTAGGCAATTGGCTGCCATTTTGCCAAGCCGTTTGAGGTGATTATCAAGAATTGGTCGAGAAATTCAGACCATCAGCATGCACAATTTTCTATAATTACCTGCGTATTTATAGTAATGACACTACCACAAAATGAAAAATATATATATTTATTCTTTTTAGCTTTTTTTTTTTTACACACAGTGCATCTCAAAAAATTAGAATACCATGAAAATGTTCCTTTTTTCATAATTTAATTCAAAAAGTTAAACTTTCATATATTCTATATTCATTATATGTAAAGTGAAGTATTTTTAAAGCCTTTTTTTGTTTTAATTTTGATTATGGCTTATAGCTCATGAAAATCAGAAATCCAGTATCTCAAATTATTAGAATATTCCCTAAGATCAATCAAAAAAAGGATTTACAATACAGAAATGTCCAACTTCTGAAAAGTATATTCATTTATACACTCAATACTTGGTTGGGGCTCCTTTACCATGAATTACTGTATCAATGCGGTGTGGCATGGAGGTGATCAGTCTGTGGCACTGCTGAGGTGTTATTGAAGCCCAGGTTGCTTTGATAGTGGCCTTCAGCGTATCTGTATTTTTGGGTCGGGTGTTTCTCATCTTCCTCTTGATAATACCCCATAGATTCTCTATGGGGTTCAGGTCAGGCAAGTTGGCTGGCCAATCAAACACAGGAATATCATGGTCAGCAAACCATTTGGTAGTAGTTTTGGCACTGTGGGTAGGTGCTAAGTCCTGCTGGAAAAGGAAATCAGCATCTCCAAAAAGCTCGTCAGCAGATGGAAGCATGAAGTGCTCTAAAATCTCATGGCTGTGTTGACTTTGGACTTGATAAAATACAGTGGACCAACACCAGTAGATGACATGGCACCCCAAATCATCACAGACTGTGGAAATTTCACACTGGGCTTCAAACACCTTGGATTCTGTGCCTCTCCACTCTTCCTCCAGACTCTAGAACGGTGATTTCCAAATTAAATGCAAAATGTACTTTCATCTGAAAAGAGGACTTTGGACCACTGAGCAACAGTCCATTTCTTTCTCTCCTTAGCCCAGATAAGACACTTCTGACATTGTCTCTGGCTCAGGATTAGCTTGATATTAGGAATGCGAAAGTTGTATCCCCTTTCTTGAAGATGTCTGTTTGTGACGGGTCTTGATACACTGACACCAGCCTCAGTCCACTCCTTGTGAAGCTCTCCCAAGTTCTTGAATAAACTTTTCTTGACAATCCTCTCAAGACTGCGGCCATCCCTGTTGCTTGTGCACCTTTTCCAGCCACCCTTTTCAGCAATGACCTTTTGTGGCTTACCCAAGGGAGTAACTTTGATTTTGACATTGGTGGGAACACAAAAGTGATCCAAGGTTTTTTCCCATTAGCAATCATAATTTCATGTCATGCAGATCTTATAGGTTAACGAGGGCAGCCGTGGCCTTCAGCCTCTGCTCCTCTTTCTCTTCCTGCCTCTCTTCCTCTACCTTCTCTGCACTGTCTTTCATCTCCTCCAGCCTCTCTGCTGTCTGTCATCTTACAAAAATATGTTGATGCATGACATATGAACAGATTAGGGATAGAATGACTGTAGAGTTTCATAGTAAGGTTGTAGCCTCAGCAAAAAGGGCAAAATTATTACATAGACTATAATTTATTCCCCACAAAAACATGGATGCATAATATCACATGATCTTCTAGAATCTGATGATTTATTACTTTTACACCACACAATTCCTAATTTGTGTTTAAGAAGTCATTCTGTCTCTTCCACAGAAATGCATGAAAATAAGAATTAAAAACTTTAAGCATTTTTAGCATTAAATATTGTTTTGTTTTTTTTAATTCAATATCTGTATTGTTTGACATTGGAGGGGGGGGGTCTCAAAATTCACTGACTGCCTTATTGAGACACTCATAAATAGGTGCTACTGGTGGCATTTTCTATTCTGTAATTAAGCTCAGATTTAGTTAAAATGATATTTGGATATATAATTTAGTGATTGCCTATTATAGTATGATTATGATTACATTAGTATTGCATTTGTAGTATACCCCCCATTTTTTGTCTTTTTGTTGCCCCTCCATTTTCCATATTATATCTTTTTGTTGCCTGTTTGTGTTCGTAATGTGTGTTATGATTTTCACTACAGATGTGCTTGTGACTTCTTTTATGTTCATGCTGCAGTTACCAATATTTGTCTGTAGGTGGCAGTAAAGGACCATGGATTTGTTGTATCTAGCCTAGTAGTAGTAGAAAGAGGTCTCTGTAAAACGGTGAACGCAGCAGACTCAGCAGCTGTCACGCTGTTGATTCTGAAATGCAAGTCGCACATCTGCATGGCCATGCAGTAGCCTACATCTGACTACTTGCATTCTGTAAAACTATTAGGTCTATAAATTTAACATTCATCGAGGGTATTATCTAACACCAAGTTACATTGCTCCAGCATTCCTTTTCTCTGCAGCTATGCAGTAGCCTAGCTCTGATGCGTCCTGTCATGTTGCTAAACCTGCCTAAGGAGCCGCAGCAATACTTTTATGAAGGGTTTCCATACATCAAAAGGATTTTGTCGAGTTTTTAAAGCTCGACGGAAACCCTGCACTTACATTCTTGATTTTGAAGAAGAATGAACGAATGTCTCGTTTCTTGGGAGGGGGGCCGTCATCCATGATACTCAAGTCAGCATGCGAGTCGTAGGGCA
>NW_026869983.1:30000-60000 GCF_027579695.1 Neoarius graeffei
TACTCCCTGTTCCAGATGGGAGCCCAGGAATTAAATAAATGCACTAAAAACAAACTGTTTTTAATTGTAGGTATTGTATTTAAAACTGTATGGATGTGCCAGAAGCCAACATAAAACCATGCATACAGGGAACACCGTCAAAAGGAATTAATGATCCAAAAGTGGAGTTTGGTCCATTGACACAAACAAGCAAGTTATTAAAAGCAAGAAGTTCACTCAAAGTGGGTATAGAAACTACTCAATGGGCTAGATCATTACACATTAACAAAGAAGGATTTTTCCTACGAGTTGGAAAATTATCCATCCGTTGAACATGAGTTCAACATCTCAAACCACCTGGTTCTACACGGATACACAGATGAAAACCTGGAAGAGCATGGAGGAGTACGACTTTTTATATGTGGCTGGATTAAAGATCTGTGGATCTGCAAGGTAGACGGCGGTAGACAGATCCAAGTGCAGGAAGAGTGTTTATTAACACACTTCCTGCACTTAGTACTTGGTTGTTTTGTAAGGACTGACTTGTGTTGTGTGTTATTTTTGCAACACTCAATAAAACAGTGAACTTCTGATGACTTCCACTGATTCTTATGTAATTTATACTTTGTTTCTGTCCTCTCAGAGTGGATCAGTGTGGATAAGGACGAGACCGGAGGGCCAAAAGGGAAAACGCTGTCCTCTAGAGCCGGACACGATTACGTAAAGTCAGAACCGTGATCACTGGTTTCTCACAGAAAACTGTAAAACATGTAAAATATAGTGTAGGATTTTATCATACGTGTTTCATGTTAAGCTGAACACTATTTAATTCACTCTCTCAGAAAATTATATCAAATTAATTTGTGGATTACTGAATATGTATTATGATTAATGGTAGCAGTAGCAAAGAGATGATGGTGGTGGTGATGATGATGGTTCCCACAGGCCCACACCAAGCAGGAAAGAGCTGAGTAAAGTTTCAGAGGAGGGAGAGAGAAACACTACAGGACAACCTGCATACACACACACTGCTACTAAAGAGGATAATGCACAGACCAGGTACGTACACACACGCACGCACCTGAACGGTTAACTTGAGGTTTGTCCTGGTTTTAATAGCAAACACTATAATCGTTTAAGAGATGTGTTCACATCTAAGCTGACTAGCTTAGTTCATTTCTGTTACTCAGATTAAACCTAAGCTCCGCTCTTGTTTAACCAGAATATTGTTGTTTAATCACGTTTTGCTGTGCACATGTGCGTTTGTTTATATTCGTTTATTTTTTGGACAGGTTGAAGCAGACAGAGTCTGCAGATGGAGATGCAACTACATGCAAAAATAGCTTCAACAACCCTGCCTACTACATACTTGAGGGCGTTCCTAACCAGTCAGCGGCACTGGCTGCAGACCTGCTCCAAGGCTCCGCCCTCTCTCCACTGGCTGCATCAAAATCACCACCCCCTGCCGGTGGAGCTGGAAAAGGCAAAAGTTCAATCCAAGTGCGTAAACAGACGAGTGGCCGGCCACCACGGCCCATCAGTGAGGAGGGGGGATCCTCTGAGGAAGATGGAAGTACTGGGTTGACCCGCCCACCTCCAGACTTCCCGCCCCCGCCCCTTCCTAACAGTGCTCTTGACGTGTCGGACGCCTCGTTTTTCCCAAAAGAAAGCAAACCTCGGCTGCACTCTGATCTGGCAGACATCAAGATTCCAGCAACCGTTTCCTCCAAGCCCCTCCCTTCCCCCAGCTTTGCTCCACCCTCTACAGGAAGCGGCGCTTTCTGTCTGGACACTTCACCGGCGCCCTCTGCTTTCAGAAGAGGAGGTGGAGCTTCAGGCGCTGATGACCAATCATGTTCAGTACTTCATCTGGCCAAGAAACTGAGTGAAGTGGAATACGTGGCTGGGGTGGGAGGTGTTGGAGGGGCAGGACTTAAAGGGGGTGGAGCCATCCATGGTAGAGGTTTGGGATTTAG
Source organism: Neoarius graeffei (assembly GCF_027579695.1). NCBI lineage: Eukaryota > Metazoa > Chordata > Actinopteri > Siluriformes > Ariidae > Neoarius > Neoarius graeffei. Next base: position 31,956 of record NW_026869983.1, read on the forward strand.
TGAAAGCTGTCGTACTTTTCCCCCTCGCTCCATCCCGGAAGAGATCATGGCTGAGGACCTGCCTGAGGAGGTGGGGGGGGACAGATGTTCATGTCTCTCTTTGTTCCTATCTGTCTGACTTTTTTTTTTTTTCCTACCTGTCTCGTCTCCCTCTCTCTTGCAGTTTTTAAGGGAACTTTTACAAACTCTGTCTTGTCATATTTTTCTGCTTTATGTCTTTGATTGTTTGTCTCTCCCTCTGTCATAAATTGTGTAATATTTACACTTCCTGTGCCATATTCTCCATTTGTGTGTGTGTGTGTGTGTGTAGGCTCTGTGGCAGGGTGGTAGCAGCAGTAGCAGTCTGTCAGTGGACTCAAGCGTGGGCGAGTGGCTGCAGAGACTTGGGCTGGAGCGCTATGAGGAGGGATTGCTGAGGAACGGCTGGGATGATCTCGAGTTCCTTAGGTAAGAGAAATTACCTGTAACGCACGTGTTTCTCTCTCTCTCTGTGTCTGTGTGCATGTTTATAATGATGTCTGTGTGATGTGGCTTTAAATTGTTGATTTGTTATTATAAAGCATTCAGTTCTGTGCTTAACATCACTGTCATTAAAAATGCTAGATTTTAGGAAAATATGTATGCATATACAAATCGGAAATGCTATCATGTTGTTCTGCCATCCCAAGGCCTGCATTCATGTTGTCCACTAGAGGGTGTTACTCTGTTGATTTACTGCTGTGCACGCTGGGGCCTCTGCCTCACTCTTTTACTTCACTTTAACATTAAATTAAACTCACTGTAGAGAGTAACTGAGAGTAACTGCAGTACCATTATCTGTTCTAACACCACATCATCCTTTAAATTTGCATATCAAACTGAGGTTATGCATGGCCCCACCCCCAGATCAGTTTTACATTGAAGTAAAAAGGGAGTCTGTTTTAAATGGGGGAAAAATCAGTTTAAATGTTTTAGCAAATTTGACTTGAACAGACAAATTATAAAATCAAAGTCGGCATCCAGGAGATGTTTTAAACACTTCTTCAGAACATCAGGAGCTTTTTAGAAATGAAAAGAGGTGAAATTTGCCAAATATGTAACAGAAACTGAAAGCTGAAAATTCTAGATCTATTTCCACTAGCAGAGCAAAAATAAACAGAATATTTGGCCATATTGCTGGTTAGTAGGGTTGGGCGGTATCCAAATTTTGATACCTTTAAACTGTCTCTGTGTTTTCCCGGGGTATACAGTATTACCGAGAAAAAAATATTTTGTTTTGGCCTACTGTGTAACGTGCGCCTATACCGGCGGACCTTGTCCAGACCTGCGCCTATGCCTCAAATGTACTATTTAAAAGCAGCATAGCGAATTGTGTGCATTGTGGTATGGATTAAGCAGCAAAGCGAATTTTGTGCATTGATGAATGGATTAAGAGATATTTCAAAGCATCACGCAACTCTTCCTTCATCTTGAAAATAGCATTCAACTGTCGTTTACACATGTCTGCGTTGAAACGCCATTTGCAGCACTATTTCACCTGCTCCATCAAAAAAAGTACACGATGAGCAGGATCATACCCTTTCAAGCATGGGAAATAAAAAAAGAAAAAGAATCAACCAACACCCAAGTCCGTTTAGACTGCGCGATAAACCATATTCTTCAGCGCAAATGAGGCGCTTGCTCCTTCGGCTTCATCTCTCTTTGGTGGGGCCGCCAAACTCAGCCTTGAAGCCGTCAATGGATGGTTTATCCGTAGGTGAGCTCTCAGATTGGAGGTGTTCCCCTCTCGCACCGTGACCGTCTTCTTTCATACTTTACACACAGCTTCATCTGTGTTTGCTGGCTCTCCCTTTTCATTTGGTTTGAAACCAAAATACTGCCACACTGCCAATGTTGTATTTTTTTTGCCACTAACTCGTTATCTTGACTTGCCATCTTTCAACCGCGGTCTCAGTCTCTTGCGAAGCTTTCTGTCAGACTCCAAATGTCACGCAGGGTTGCCATGGTAACGACATAAACAACCCTGCACGCGATGAGAACTTCTTTAGGAAATTGATAGAATTAGTGAAAATACGATCACACAGTTATTCGGGCTGATCTTCAATTTATTATTTTATATTATGACCTCATGTACTCCATATTTATTTAGATATTATATATTTTTTTAAAATGACGGTAATGAGACCGATACCGTTGGTACTTTTGGATACCTCGGGATACCTTCTTACCGTAATACCGCCCAACCCTACTGGTTAGTCATTTCTTAAGTTCTTGTTTATATAACTGTTTTATAAAAGCAATATCATACTGGCAGTCGTGTGGTTAGAGTGAACATCGGCGAGGTTATAGTGAATATTGACATGGCTATAATTACATGTGGCACTCAGCCTGAGGGCTCGTACCGACAGCAGAATCACAGCCACAGTGATGTTTAGTATAAAAGCACTCTTTTGCTCATGCAATATTGCTTAAGTGAAAACATGTTCACTAGTCTGGGTGTGTTGTTAATTGAATTGGTATCCTCTGTGTTTGTTTAATTTCCATGGTTATAGTGTAGATGCAGACTTGTTTGACGGCTCCTGACGTTCTGAAGACGTGTTTAAAACATCTCCTGGATGCCGACTCTGATTTTATAGTTTGTCTGTTCAAGTCAAATTTGCATTTAAATTGATTTTTCCCCATTTAAAACAGACTCCCACTCCTTCAATGTAAAACTGATCTGGGGGTGGGGCCATGCATAACCTCAGTCATTCATACTTCTGTCTATGTGGAAAGTTACTCATTAACACTTTAAACCGATCCTATCATTTTCCTTATTGAGCTTTCTTTTATTTCACTGATCACATTAACACACTGTTTGCAGTGACATCACTGAGGAGGACCTGGAGGAGGCGGGTGTTCTAGACCCCGCCCACAAGAAGATCCTACTGGCCAGTTTGAGACAACACCAGCAGCAGAAGTGAGCGCAAAAACTGCAGCATCACTAACATCTTCATCCTCCGTGTCCCGCTTCCGTCTTTATCTTCCACTTGACGGTGTTTCAAGAAAAGTCGACACAGTTTTGCTACAGGCCTCGAGCCTGCAGCTGGGGATCAACTTCCTACTTCCTGACAGAGGAGGAAGTGACATCTCAGGGTTTGCCTGAGAGCTTCGTCCACATTCCTTATGCTTTTTCTGTTGGGAGACCGGTTTATTAATTTAGTGTTTAGTGAATTTAATTAAAAAAGGGAAAGAAAGAGGCCAAATTCAGTGAATGATTGTTAGTTTGTAAACTTTGCGTGTGTGTTCTGAGACATTTTTAGAGTTCTTCTGCATACTCTTGGGTTCATTGTGGCTTGTCTGTTTTCTGGAACTTTCTGAAAGTTGAACACTAATGTTGATGTGTGGGAGACGTGTGATTTTATAAAAGACACACCCAGTTTAAATACTAAATGAGTGGGAGCAGCACAGTTGATGGGAAAATGTCTAAAAGGCAAACTCTTATGTTGTTAAACTCCACGTGATTTGGAGTTACCGGAAGTAGCCACCAGGCGGCGCTGCAGACATTTTTAAGGGATTCATGTTTGATTTAAACAGTGCAGTGGACCTGGAAACTGACCCTTGGGTCGCTGGGCCTGTAAAAATGGGATAAAATGTGAGTGAGAAAAGCGGTGTGTGTTCAAGATTAAGTTTAGAATAAAATTAGTTTAATATTAACTTCTATTAAGCCTCCACACACACAGTTTATTAGATTTCAGACTCACTCCACGGTAGGGTGTGTGTGAGTGAGAGAGAGAGAAAACTGTGCCATGTTTTAATTTTAAAACACTCTGTGTTCAGTTTGTCGTTTGTAACTCTGTTTTTATTAATGCCTTTAAGTAATTGTGAATTGGCGTTCAATGACGTCGCGAATAAAAACTAACGACTAGTGTCGGTGTCTTCTGATTGGTTGAATCATCCTTGTCATGATTTATTTGGTAAATTTATGAATATTAATTTAAGTAGTTGATTTTTAATTATTGTTCTGTAAATTAAACTGGACATCAAAGTGTGGATGAAATTTTTACTGTGAATGTTATTTATCCACTTCTGACTGAGACCTTGTTCTTCACATCACTCTAGATTGATGTTTTTACAGTAGAGGAAAACTGGGATTTGTAAAGAGTAACTAAAGGGGACAATTAAAGGTGCTTTTCTCTGAACGGTGAAACTATTACAGGGTTTTTCACTGTCTTCCTGGAGTACAGGTTCTGGCTTTAACCTGTCCGAGTGTGAATAGATTATAAAGGAGTTTAATATGAGTGGAGTTTAATATCCTTACTGTGTAACATCAAGTTATATATTTATTGTGTAAAGTTGTGCATGTTGTAGTTTTAATCATTCTAATATCAGCTTTAATTGTATTCTGTAATTGTTTTTAAACCTCTGAACAGTTAAAGAATCAGTTTTTCATTAATAAAAGTGGAATCCAGCACATGACAAAGTAATGATGACGTGTCAGTAAATTAATCCAATGAGAGTTAATATTCTAATGAGTAAGACTGAACTGTATAATAGTGATGGTGATGTCACTGAGCAGCTGGATATTTTATGGAATTATAAATGATAAACACACTGTAAACTAGGAGCTGATTGTTTCACATAGTGTCTTTTTTTATTTCATCTGGTTTAATACAGGGTTAGTCAAAATTAAGTCAACACTTAAATGGTAGAAACCATTTATTCACAAAACATACATATGTGCAAGATGATTTACAGGACGGTCTCAACCTGTTTGCCATCGTGTTCAACACACAAAAACCAGCAGCACCAGTTAATGTCACCCATGGTGCAGGAGAAAAATGATCCATTAGTGTTAACATAATTTTGACTAACCCTGTATTTTCCACCTGTTTCTTGTTGTTAAATGTTTAAATATAAAATACTTCACTTGGTGTGTGTGAGTGAAAGAGAGAGAACTTCAGTGTCGATGAAAAATGGACTCTCCCTTTTAAACAAATTGTCTAATGGTTATAATTTACTTTTATTAAATGTAAAGCCTTACAGCTTTAAACAACTATTACTTCACTATTGTGTAGCCTATTATAATATGAGATTTGGGGAAAAACTCGGATTCGATAGGTCTAATTCCATCGTATGTTATTTCTAACAGGATAGAGAGAGAGAGAGAGAGAGAAAAGAGAAAAAACAGAGTAGCGAGTTCATCCTTAACGCTAGTGACGTCATAAGTAAACAGGCGTTCCACCTGTCGAGTGTGTTATTGAACACGACATAACGGTTTTTACACCCTTATAAAATCGTTATGCTTCTGTAATGCGAAAGGTGTTTTCTGATCATCAGAGAGCAAATACTAAAATATCAAAAATATTTAAATGATCAAAATGCGCTTTTGGAGTTGGAGGCTTTTTAATAGAAATAAAGTACTCCGAGTTTTTATGAAACCACGGAAGGACAAAACAAACAGTGGGATGTGTTTTTTTTATAATAATAATAATTGTGAAAAACAGATTTTCTCTTTCCTGTGAATCCTGTTTACAGACTCTAAATGTTCTAAAAGTGTTTTCATTAAACAGTCACCAAAATGTGGATTTAATGTTTGCATGAATAAGAGTTAATAAAGTGTATATAAATCTAAAAAATAATTAAAAAAAAAAAAAAATGTGCTGCAGATTTAAATCTCACACAGAGACGGTGCTTTAAATGGAGTTTATTTTTGTCCACTTGTACAGTGCCTTTAATGATTATACAGGCTGTGTCCCAAATCGCACTTCAGCACTACCACAGAGTGTTATTTAAACACACTAGTTAGTGTGGGGTTTGGGACGCGGCCCCTCTGAGGTGCGGTGGGAATGAAGCAGCACCAGAATAAAAACCAGAAACTACCCGATATTTATATTACTATTTACAAAATAGTTTCATGTTCTAGTATTTTAAGAGGCCTACTGAAAAAAAGTAATAACTTTTGCTTTAAAAAAGAAAAGAAAGTGAAAAATATAGTACTATAGCTCCCCTTAATTTCAATAAGTTAACGTGAATGCGCTCGGTCCGAGCACTCACACTCGTGGAAAAGTGAAATGAACCACTGCAGATTGGGACACAGCTGCGCTTTGTGTGCTAATACTAAAACAAAAAGTCCATGTTGTCGTGTCAGTTCCGTCACAGGAATGATCCCTCTGATGCATTGCGCGCTTTGTTTCCGAATTAACGGCTCATTTGATGCAGCCTGAGAACCGACATCTCAAAGCGCACTAAAGCAGAACACAACCATTCTGTGTTAGACACGCAGTGCACTACACGAGCTGGAGAAATCACTCTTGTTAAAATTCTCTATGTACAAACACCTTCAAATAAAAACTTACACATGGTTCCTTGATGTCATAGTGCTTTAAATGTTAATAGCCGTTAATTATGCCACTATGTGTTTCAACTGATTTGATTGGTCTGAGGTTGCAAAGATGGGTGGAACAAGTCCTCCTATAATTCCTCACGGTGAGGAAAAAGACATGATGAGGGCCTTGGCATGCGAAATACTGCTTTTCTATAATAAGGTTGCTAGAATATTTAGAAATTAATGAACCAGTAGTATTGTATTAATTAGAGAAATATTGTTGTAATTATACAAAACACGTTTTAGATGCTGGTCCCTTTTAGCCGAATGAATGAGCCATCCGTTTCTTCTACAATAATAAGTCACCTTGTGTACTGGCTTTAACCCGATATATTTCAAACATTCAAATATTGAAACATTTTTAAGAGTCAGGATTTTAGGCCTATATACTGTATAAATGCAGCTACCATGTTTTTGTGAAAGTGTTGAGATCAGTTCACTTGAGGGTTATGAGCATTTTTAAAAAATAAATTTTAAATTTAAAACGGTTCTCTTTATGACTCTAGAGAACTTTTCTGGAGTTTTCTCAGTGAGGAACACTGTGCTGCTCATGGGATCAAACCTGCTTTATTTCCTCTAATATGAAAGAAGTAACTCGTAACAATTACACTTTCTTTCTCCTGAATGTGTTCAGTAAATTGTCCGCTGAGACTCGCTCAAATAAACGCCTCGTCTCAATTGTCTCCATGTTAAACACGCTGTATAAAGTTTTCTACACCTTAAGTAGTGCACTTATGTAGGGAGCTCTTAAAAATGGGAACACTACAGAAATTTTACTACAGCACTTAAAACTGACAGGAAGCTGAATTCGAAAAAGTACACTTAAATTATAGTTCCAGAATATTTATTTACAGCCTGAGTAGTGCACTTTAGGTCCAGTAGTGAGCCATCAGTGGGAATAAACTCGACACAGTGAGTCTGTGAAGTTTTAATAATTGAATCAGTGAATAAATTAAAGTGTTCATTTCATAAGAAAATGTCAGAATGCTCACCACGCCCAAAACCCCAACTCCACCCTAACCTTAACTTTAATATTTAGAAAGTTTATACAGATTTAATGGAGTGAATGATGTGTCAGGCAGGTTTACAAGTTCTTTCACTAAGTGTGGATGAAATCGTATTCTTTTTAGGGACCCTCTTAAGTGCGCATAGTCCAGAAGGGAATAGTCCATACCCCTGCCCTGTGTAGACACTGCACTGTGTAGTGAAGGGGGGATTTTATTTTATGTTAAAGGTTTTTAGGCTAAATCTCTCAAACTAATGCACTAGTGTATTGAACATGTCGCGGTTTCGCACACAGTCCGAGCTTGCTCTGTCCCAAACCGCACTGAATGAAGTGTGAATGATGTTCGAGTCCCACATGATCATAGAAACAACAACTGGAGCTGTGTCCGAAATCACTCACTCGTTCACTATTCCCTACTCACTATCTAGGGAATTCTATATAGAGGACTATATAGTGAGCTCATTGGTCAAATGTAAAACCGCTTTCAGACACTACTCACCGCTATTTACGTCATTACTGTCGCACAATTAAAACGTGCCAGATCAGTCGGCTGGTGGGTTTTCAAAATAATAAACACACGCATGTATTTTTGTGATAAGCCCATATTGTACTGAGTGTATTTCCCACATTAATCAATACAAAGTACTTTGTGTCTGCTGCATCTTTCAGTTCTTTTAAATCAAAACTTTCTTCTTTACCTTTTATTAAATCAAATTTGAGACTTTTGGTTAATTCCTCGCTCTGCACTGTAACTTTTATTCTTGTATTTTATCTTTTAGCTTGCTTTCTATTCTCTTACTATTTTAATTGCATTTGAATGTCCGTTTATGATGTGTTTCTTCCTCCGTCCATTCACCCCAACACACTACAGTCTGATTGCCATTTTCACTCCACAATTTATACATTTGTCTCGTGCATGTTGCTCCTTAGGAAAGGTTTTACAGCTCTGTGAAAATGTGCGACCGCAATGCATGATGGGAAATACCGCTTGGTTCGTGACCATCGGTTGTACACTACTTTTCACGATGCATTGTGGGACACTTTGAGTGGGGTTTGCATGTCGTCTCCTCGTGTCTGCGTGGGTTTCATCCGGGTGCTCCGGTTTCCCCCACAGTCCATGACAAGACATGCAGGTTAGGGTCATTGGTGGCTCTAAAGCGACTTTCACTCATAGAGTTAGGATAGACTCTGGTTTCCCCGCGATAAGCGGTCAAGGATGCTGGGCGGATGGAAGGATGATAGGATGCTGGGCGGATGGAATAATTCTCACTATACATTCGGACATCACTATAAAATGGCGAACCCACTATATAGTGAGTGATTTCGGACACAGCGCGGGAGTCCAGCTCTAACAGAAATAAAATAAAAAATCTACTAAAATTCAGCAGGAAGTGGTAGAGAGCAGAGTAAACTACGCACTAGGGGTGTGTGTGTGTGTGTGTGTGTGTGTTTAAAACAGGTTGGTCTTGAGCGCGCCCGGTTTTCTGTGGAAGGATGAGAGCACACCGGCAAACGGTCCGGCGCTCGCGCTGTCTCCGGGCTGCCAGCTCTTCAGCAGGTCCGGGGCGGGAGCGGGAGCAGCAGAGCCAACCCCGGACCACGCGGGAGATTTGAGCGCGTGGTGAACGGAAGGCGAGCTCGAAGCGTTGCCAAAGCCGCCGGAAGACGAACTGGGGCTGAGGCTGCTCGCGCCCGGACTGCCCGTGGTGTTGGCTGAGCTCGGTAAAGACGCTGTGCTGTCCGGTGTCGGGCTGCACGTGGACTCTTTAGACTCGTCATCCTCGGAGGATGCGCGCGCCTCGCCCGGTTTCTTGGCTGTAACACTGGCGTTTCCGGTGTTTCCGCCGCCCTTTGCGTTGGCCGCGCGCTCCTGTTTGCGGAATTTTGCGCGTCGGTTCTGGAACCACACCTACGTAAATACGCGTAAAAAAAAAAAAAAAAAGTCGTTATTGATCTACATCGTTAATACAATAAATTATATTATCAACTTCCACACTAAATACAATAACAACAGGAAAGCTTCCTGGAGAATGTTTCAGATGTTTATTAATTTATTAATTATTAATTTCAGATGTTTATTAATTTGCCCTATCATAGGAACCTATAAAATGCCATCAATTAAAATAAAAAACAAACAAGTTCCCCTAAAGTTCTCCCACAACATAAACATCCTTAAAATTATTCAGTGTTAATCGGTTTATTATTTATAGATGGAAAAGTTATACACACAGCATCATCATAATAATAATAATAATAATAATTACCTGCACTCTGGCCTCGGTAAGGTCTATCTTGAGCGCGAGCTCCTCGCGGGTGTAGATGTCGGGGTAATGCGTTTCAGCGAACACGCGCTCGAGTTCCTTCAGCTGAGAGCTCGTGAAGGTAGTGCGGATCCGCCGCTGCTTCCGCTTCTCATTCAGACCGGAAGGGTCCGAGAAGAATTTATACGGAACTGTGAGGAGACAGAGAGCGCGCGCACATATCGAGGTTATAACTACGTCACACAACAACAACAATAACAACAACAACAATAATAATAATAATAATAATAATGGCTTCTTTTTTTAAACGAATTAGGTATGTTGCTGTCTGGAGGCATCTTTTCTTTTTCCACCTGTTTATTTAAATTATTATTCTTAGCTCCTTTTAGAGACGTTTTACTCCCGGACTTCCTCTAATGCAAGAACAACACATTTTCCGCCATCATATCAATTTATTTTTTTTAAATAATTAAATTAAAGGAGTATGTATAGATTAGTGTCGATACTGTTCATTAACTTCCTGGGTTTTTTTTTCCACTTTCATTTTTTTTCTCTAAAATAAACTGATGATGAAAATAATGAAGTCACTTTACATATGATTTCTGTAAATTTATTATTATTATTATTATTATTATTATTATTATTATTATTATTATTATTATAGGGGTTCGTGAATTGTTTCTGTATAAAAATGTAATTATTGATAAAATATAAGTATTAATGACGGCCAGATTTTACTCTATTTTCTGCAGAACCTGGACTGTGACATTCCTGAACCAACGAACCGTGCGGAAAGTTCTCCCTGGCCGTGTGTGTGTGTGTGTGTGTGTGTGTGTGTGTGAGAGAGAGAGAGAGAGAGGCGCGCGCTTTGCGCCGGTGCTTACCCGCGGTATACGGTGCCGGTTGGTGCTCGCGCAGCGCTCCGAGGCTGCAGCTCGCTGTACCCAGTGGCGCGCAGCCCGGGTTTGCACCGAAGCTCGTGCGGATCGGGTTGTACTGGAATGTATTGGCCTGACTGCACGAGCTGAAGTCCGCGTACGCCGACGCCTCCATCGCCGCCATGCACGAGTCGTACGTGTTCAGGTACGAGTAATCCATTTTGTACATGTGGAGACGGGGTGCGCGAGGCGAGGCTTCCCGGGCAGAGTCAGCTGGTTCCGGTACGGGTACTAAGGGCACCGGGTACCAAACAGCAACGCGTGCTTTTCTTTTTCTTCTTCTCCTCTCTCTGAAATTAACTCCACTCCCTCCACTGCGTGAAGCTGACGGTGTGCTCGGTGATCAGAGTTTGACTGTCTCCGGTCACTCTCGGTTCTTTTATGGCTCCAAATGCACATCCACAGTCTTCTGCGCGCTCGTGCTCTGGATCTCTCGTTGCCTCTCTGTCTCGCGCTCTGCTCCGCCCGGTGCAGCTCGCGCAGCGTTTATAATAAACTTGGCAGTCCGCGAGACAATAGCGAGGCGGTGGTCTCTCTTTACATGACAATGTCTTGAGAACTCGCGCCCTCCTCCTCCTCCTCCTCCCGCCCTCCTCCTCCTCCTCCTCCTCCCCCCCCCGCCCCTTTGCTATAGCGCATCCCGAGCGCTCGCGCTTTAACCCTTTACCGGCGCACGAGGCAGATGTTTCTGATTGCTGATTTCCCAGCGCTCACTGGCGAGCTCCAGAGCTCCACACATTGCAGTTTGGAACTAGCTCGACGTGTTTCAGAGTCACGTGACGTGACGAGTAGGGAAAAAAGACCTAATTCGATAATAATAATAATAATAATAATAATAATAATAATAATAATAATAATAATAAAACTCAGCTGAAATTAATTTGTCCTCACGCACAGGTAAACTCACACTGAACTGAAACGAATATTTAAATTTAAACTTGAACATGCATGTGTTTATTTTTATTTTTATTTTCATAAAATTGACCGGATTTTCTCTGTTCGTTCTATCCAATCAGCACAGGTCTCGTGACTACACATTTGTTAAAAAAAAAAAAAAAAAAAGGTTGTATCGTTCATGATTTTTCTTAGGACACATGTCGCGTCGAATGCAATAAATTACTCATCACACAACCGTTTCGGTGGAGCTCTTTCTGGTGAGGGCTTTCAGAGGTGAAGAGCCCGTTGTTTTGAGAGCGCGCTGCTCAGCACCGGTTCCTGAGATCCAGAGTGTTCAGTGAGCGCCAGGAGTGGAATCCCACCTCACTGCTGCGGTGCTGAATGGGCTGATTCAGGATGAGATGAGATGAGATGAGATGAGATGAGATGAGATGAGATGAGCTCATACACAGCTGGATTCACTCATGCAGTGTTTAAAGCCGTGCACGTGCAGAAGGAACCCAGAGTGTGAACATGTGTTTGTGTGAAAGAGCCGAGGTTTGGAGATGTTCATGGTGTTTAGTCTCGTGCTTTGATCACCAGGCCTGCTTCCGACTCCCCCTCCCCCTCTCTGTGAGCGCGCGCTTCTGTTCAGCACCGGTTATCTCTCGAGGCGCTTTCGTCACGCTGCATTTCGGTAATGCGAGGCGTCTTTCTCCTGCCGCGCGCCATCCATCACCGGGCAAATTACGCGCGTTTCCGGCGCACGTTTAGTTTCCGCCAGCACGGACAGCTCGCGTTCGTGAGTCGGATACACGATGACGCGGCTCACACACACACACCGGCGGCGCGCGCGCACCGAGAGCTGTTTCTCTGAAATAAGACCTTTCACCGAGTGCTGCATCACATTTCCGCTCTTCCTGTCTCTCTCACAGAGCTGCAGCTGCTACAGAGATTAAACACTCAGCAAATAAACACTCACACTAATGCTCACATTCAGAATGATGACTGAAAGTTGATATTCAGCCGTGAGGAGGAGTTTATGCAACTAGCTAATAATTAATTACAGTTTCCTTTTATTTATTCGTTCGCGACACTTTAATGTTTGCGTGAGGCCTATTTTATACAGCTTCGTTTAAAAACACAAACCCGTAGTCTATTTTATTTATTGATTTATAAATTTGAATAAAGGTGTTTTGATTTAAAGTTACCAATATTGAGTTATTATTACAAAATAGACAACTAAAACAGAATCTTGTTTTTTTATTAATCTTAATTTAAAAACATAATGGTGAATTTACATTATATATATATATATATATTCTTATTTCTATTAACTTTGTGCTTTTTATTATTCTTATATATTGTAACATAGGATATGTGCTTTTATCTTATGCAAGATTATGCAAGACCTATTATTATTATTATTATTATTATTATTATTATTATTATTATTATTATTAATTTATTACAGAGGTAATAAATAAATACATAAACGAATGAATGAATGAATGAATGAATGAATGGTTAAATTTACAGGATAAACAGCCTTAATTTGTTTTCGCGGGAGAAAGTCGGAAAAAGAAAGATAAATAATGTCTCAGAAATTCAGATTAATTGCATGTTTATGATGAAAGGTGATGAATTTCGCAGTGTGGCCTCGCACAGTCCCGGACACTCAACAAGCGCGCGCGTCCCCACGATCCGGTGCGCGTGCCTGTTCTCCTTGTCGGTTTCTGTCCCTCTTTCAGTTTAACTGAACTCAATTCAATTCAGTTCTACTGACATGTGCACTAACATTACACATGTGGAATCAGAGCAGAGGGACCGAGGAGGGGGAGAAAAGAGGGAAAATAACCATACAAGAACAGACTTTCTCCTTTCCTCTCACTGCAGAATTTAGATTTGTTTTGTCTTAAAGTAATAAGTTATCATTTATAGTTTACATATAATCTATTGTTTTTATACTGCAGATACGTGACTTCACATTTCATGGATATATGTTTTATTACTGTGTATTATTGTGCAGCATACCGTAGGTACAGTCTTTCCATCACTATGGCCCCGCCCCTTTCTTTTTCTTGCTCTACGTTACACCAATCTGCATTCACGAGCGATCGGTTACCGGAGTTCTGCCTCGAGCCTCACCGTCACCGGCGCGCGCGGGACCCCGTTCTCCTTTTAATGGCACGAGCATCGGATGCCATTAACGTCAAAGTGCAATGAAAGAGAATTCAATTAGTGTTCGGGAAGAGACCCCCCCCGCCCCCCCATTGCCCCGCTCCTTTACCCCACTGTCTGTTTCAGTTTTGTCTGAAATTGTCTTTTTCTGATGGCGAAGCAGAAACACGCAGCGCGTTTTAAACACTAAAGCTTTATGAGAAATTAATCCAACCACTTGAGGGGAAAGTTGAACACGTCGGAGCAATTGCATTAAAAAGTCCTCTTCATCCTCATCCTCTTCTGTCCGTTCCTCCATCGATCAGATGATTCATGCCAGAGTTAAGACTTTAACTGCAAACTCGCGGCCTGTCAATCAGAACAAAAACTTTCCGGTGTCGTTCAATTCCCGCCTCTTATTTACACAAACAGCGCGCGGGAGGGGGGGGGGGGGGGGGGGTGAGGGAGTGTGTGTGTGTGTGTGGGAGTGTGTGTGTGTGTGTGTGTGGGAGGGTGTATGCGCGCACTAATCAGCAATGAATTTTAAAAGTGCAGAGTTCAAAAACTCCCGAGGAGTTAAATCCCAGATGAGAGAGAGAGAGAGAGGGAGAGAGAGAGAGAGAGGCGCGCTTTGACCGGATTAACTGCTCAGTGTTGAAGGTCGCTGCTCTTTTTGGTGCAAACTGTTTTAACTGTTTAACCGCGGTGCATGACGGGAACTCTGCCCGTTGTGTATACTCTGCTGATAATAGATATTTTAATATCGGTCAGTTGTTTGTTTGTTTGTTTGTTTGTTTTGCCCGGGCCTACGCAGCATCTCTCTCTCTCTCTCTCTCTCTCTCTCTCTCTCTCTCTCACACCCACCCACCCCAGTACTAGTGTAAAAGTATAGAATGAATGGAGCAGGAGCGCTGTGTGCGCTGTGAGTGCGCAGTGTAATTCCGGAACAGTAGAGTGTATGTGAGCGCTGTGAGTGTGCAGTGTAATTCCGGAACAGTAGAGTGTATGTGAGCGCTGTGAGTGTGCAGTGTAATTCCGGAACAGTAGAGTGTATGTGAGCGCTGTGAGTGTGCAGTGTAATTCCGGAACAGTAGAGTGTATGTGAGCGCTGTGAGTGCGCAGTGTAATTCCGGAACAGTAGAGTGTATGTGAGCGCTGTGAGTGTGCAGTGTAATTCCGGAACAGTAGAGTGTATGTGAGCGCTGTGTGTGAGTGCGCAGTGTAATTCCGGAACAGTAGCGTGTATGTGAGCGCTGTGTGTGAGTGCGCAGTGTAATTCCGGAACAGTAGCGTGTATGTGAGCGCTGTGTGTGAGTGCGCAGTGTAATTCCGGAACAGTAGCGTGTATGTGAGCGCTGTGTGTGAGTGCGCAGTGTAATTCCGGAACAGTAGAGTGTATGTGAGCGCTGTGTGTGAGTGCGCAGTGTAATTCCGGAACAGTAGAGTGTATGTGAGCGCTGTGTGTGAGTGTGCAGTGTAGTTCCGGAACAGTAGCGTGTATGTGAGCGCTGTGTGTGAGTGCGCAGTGTAATTCCGGAACAGTAGCGTGTATGTGAGCGCTGTATGTGAGCGCGCAGTGTAATTCCGGAACAGTAGAGTGTATGTGAGCGCTGTGTGTGAGCGCGCAGTGTAATTCCGGAACAGTAGAGTGTATGTGAGCGCTGTATGTGAGTGCGCAATGTAATTCCGGAACAGTAGAGTGTATGTGAGCGCTGTATGTGAGTGCGCAGTGTAATTCCGGAACAGTAGCGTGTATGTGAGCGCTGTATGTGAGTGCGCAGTGTAATTCCGGAACAGTAGAGTGTATGTGAGCGCTGTGTGTGAGCGCGCAGTGTAATTCCGGAACAGTGGAGTGTATGTGAGCGCTGTGTGCGCTGTGAGTGCGCAGTGTAATTCCGGAACAGTAGAGTGTATGTGAGCGCTGTGAGTGTGCAGTGTAATTCCGGAACAGTAGAGTGTATGTGAGTGCTGTGTGTGAGTGCGCAGTGTAATTCCGGAACAGTAGAGTGTATGTGAGCGCTGTGTGTGAGTGCGCAGTGTAATTCCGGAACAGTAGAGTGTATGTGAGTGCTGTGTGTGAGTGCGCAGTGTAATTCCGGAACAGTAGAGTGTATGTGAGCGCTGTGTGTGAGTGCGCAGTGTAATTCCGGAACAGTAGAGTGTATGTGAGCGCTGTATGTGAGCGCGCAGTGTAATTCCGGAACAGTAGAGTGTATGTGAGCGCTGTGTGTGAGTGCGCAGTGTAATTCCGGAACAGTAGCGTGTATGTGAGCGCTGTGTGTGAGTGCGCAGTGTAATTCCGGAACAGTAGAGTGTATGTGAGCGCTGTGTGTGAGTGCGCAGTGTAATTCCGGAACAGTAGAGTGTATGTGAGCGCTGTATGTGAGTGCGCAGTGTAATTCCGGAACAGTAGAGTGTATGTGAGCGCTGTGTGTGAGTGCGCAGTGTAATTCCGGAACAGTAGAGTGTATGTGAGCGCTGTATGTGAGTGCGCAGTGTAATTCCGGAACAGTAGAGTGTATGTGAGCGCTGTATGTGAGCGCGCAGTGTAATTCCGGAACAGTAGAGTGTATGTGAGCGCTGTATGTGAGCGCGCAGTGTAATTCCGGAACAGTAGAGTGTATGTGAGCGCTGTATGTGAGCGCGCAGTGTAATTCCGGAACAGTAGAGTGTATGTGAGCGCTGTGTGTGAGCGCGCAGTGTAATTCCGGAACAGTAGAGTGTATGTGAGCGCTGTGTGTGAGCGCGCAGTGTAATTCCGGAACAGTAGAGTGTATGTGAGCGCTGTATGTGAGCGCGCAGTGTAATTCCGGAACAGTGGAGTGTATGTGAGCGCTGTGTGTGAGCGCGCAGTGTAATTCCGGAACAGTGGAGTGTATGTGAGCGCTGTGTGTGAGCGCGCAGTGTAATTCCGGAACAGTGGAGTGTATGTGAGCGCTGTGTGTGAGCGCGCAGTGTAATTCCGGAACAGTGGAGTGTATGTGAGCGCTGTGTGTGAGCGCGCAGTGTAATTCCGGAACAGTAGAGTGTATGTGAGCGCTGTATGTGAGCGCGCAGTGTAATTCCGGAACAGTAGAGTGTATGTGAGCGCTGTGTGTGAGCGCGCAGTGTAATTCCGGAACAGTAGAGTGTATGTGAGCGCTGTGTGTGAGCGCGCAGTGTAATTCCGGAACAGTAGAGTGTATGTGAGCACTGTATGTGAGCGCGCAGTGTAATTCCGGAACAGTAGAGTGTATGTGAGCGCTGTATGTGAGCGCGCAGTGTAATTCCGGAACAGTAGCGTGTATGTGAGCGCTGTATGTGAGCGCGCAGTGTAATTCCGGAACAGTAGAGTGTATGTGAGCGCTGTGTGTGAGCGCGCAGTGTAATTCCGGAACAGTAGAGTGTATGTGAGCGCTGTATGTGAGCGCGCAGTGTAATTCCGGAACAGTAGAGTGTATGTGAGCGCTGTATGTGAGCGCGCAGTGTAATTCCGGAACAGTGGAGTGTATGTGAGCGCTGTGTGTGAGCGCGCAGTGTAATTCCGGAACAGTGGAGTGTATGTGAGCGCTGTGTGTGAGCGCGCAGTGTAATTCCGGAACAGTGGAGTGTATGTGAGCGCTGTGTGTGAGCGCGCAGTGTAATTCCGGAACAGTAGAGTGTATGTGAGCGCTGTATGTGAGCGCGCAGTGTAATTCCGGAACAGTAGAGTGTATGTGAGCGCTGTGTGTGAGCGCGCAGTGTAATTCCGGAACAGTAGAGTGTATGTGAGCGCTGTGTGTGAGCGCGCAGTGTAATTCCGGAACAGTAGAGTGTATGTGAGCGCTGTATGTGAGCGCGCAGTGTAATTCCGGAACAGTAGAGTGTATGTGAGCGCTGTATGTGAGCGCGCAGTGTAATTCCGGAACAGTAGCGTGTATGTGAGCGCTGTATGTGAGTGCGCAGTGTAATTCCGGAACAGTAGAGTGTATGTGAGCGCTGTGTGTGAGCGCGCAGTGTAATTCCGGAACAGTGGAGTGTATGTGAGCGCTGTGTGTGAGCGCGCAGTGTAATTCCGGAACAGTGGAGTGTATGTGAGCGCTGTGTGTGAGCGCGCAGTGTAATTCCGGAACAGTGGAGTGTATGTGAGCGCTGTGTGTGAGCGCGCAGTGTAATTCCGGAACAGTGGAGTGTATGTGAGCGCTGTGTGTGAGCGCGCAGTGTAATTCCGGAACAGTGGAGTGTATGTGAGCGCTGTGTGTGAGCGCGCAGTGTAATTCCGGAACAGTGGAGTGTATGTGAGCGCTGTATGTGAGCGCGCAGTGTAATTCCGGAACAGTGGAGTGTATGTGAGCGCTGTATGTGAGCGCGCAGTGTAATTCCGGAACAGTAGAGTGTATGTGAGCGCTGTATGTGAGCGCGCAGTGTAATTCCGGAACAGTAGAGTGTATGTGAGCGCTGTATGTGAGCGCGCAGTGTAATTCCGGAACAGTAGAGTGTATGTGAGCGCTGTATGTGAGCGCGCAGTGTAATTCCGGAACAGTAGAGTGTATGTGAGCGCTGTATGTGAGCGCGCAGTGTAATTCCGGAACAGTAGAGTGTATGTGAGCGCTGTATGTGAGCGCGCAGTGTAATTCCGGAACAGTAGAGTGTATGTGAGCGCTGTATGTGAGCGCGCAGTGTAATTCCGGAACAGTAGAGTGTATGTGAGCGCTGTATGTGAGCGCGCAGTGTAATTCCGGAACAGTAGAGTGTATGTGAGCGCTGTATGTGAGCGCGCAGTGTAATTCCGGAACAGTAGAGTGTATGTGAGCGCTGTATGTGAGCGCGCAGTGTAATTCCGGAACAGTAGAGTGTATGTGAGCGCTGTATGTGAGCGCGCAGTGTAATTCCGGAACAGTAGAGTGTATGTGAGCGCTGTGAGTGCGCGCAGTGTAATTCCGGAACAGTAGAGTGTATGTGAGCGCTGTATGTGAGTGCGCGCAGTGTAATTCCGGAACAGTAGAGTGTATGTGAGCGCTGTGAGTGCGCGCAGTGTAATTCCGGAACAGTAGAGTGTATGTGAGCGCTGTATGTGAGTGCGCGCAGTGTAATTCCGGAACAGTAGAGTGTATGTGAGCGCTGTGAGTGCGCGCAGTGTAATTCCGGAACAGTAGAGTGTATGTGAGCGCTGTGTGTGAGTGCGCAGCGTAATTCCGGAACAGTAGAGTGTATGTGAGCGCTGTATGTGAGTGCGCAGCGTAATTCCGGAACAGTAGAGTGTATGTGAGCGCTGTATGTGAGTGCGCAGTGTAATTCCGGAACAGTAGAGTGTATGTGAGCGCTGTGTGTGAGTGCGCAGTGTAATTCCGGAAGAGTAGAGTGTATGTGAGCGCTGTGTGTGAGTGCGCAGTGTAATTCCGGAACAGTAGAGTGTATGTGAGCGCTGTATGTGAGTGCGCAGTGTAATTCCGGAACAGTAGAGTGTATGTGAGCGCTGTATGTGAGTGCGCAGTGTAATTCCGGAACAGTAGAGTGTATGTGAGCGCTGTATGTGAGTGCGCAGTGTAATTCCGGAACAGTAGAGTGTATGTGAGCGCTGTGTGTGAGTGCGCAGTGTAATTCCGGAACAGTAGAGTGTATGTGAGCGCTGTATGTGAGTGCGCAGTGTAATTCCGGAACAGTAGAGTGTATGTGAGCGCTGTATGTGAGTGCGCAGTGTAATTCCGGAACAGTAGAGTGTATGTGAGCGCTGTGTGTGAGTGCGCAGTGTAATTCCGGAACAGTAGAGTGTATGTGAGCGCTGTATGTGAGTGCGCAGTGTAATTCCGGAACAGTAGAGTGTATGTGAGCGCTGTATGTGAGTGCGCAGTGTAATTCCGGAACAGTAGAGTGTATGTGAGCGCTGTATGTGAGTGCGCAGTGTAATTCCGGAACAGTAGAGTGCGAGCCTCAGATCCCACCGAGCTGAGAAACACCTCCGGCATTAGCCTACATGTGCGCGCGCATCATAATACCTGCAGGTGTTGTTCTGCTGTTTCTCACAGTGACCTGCTGGAGATGGAGATGGTTAAAGACCTTCTACAGCAAGGGTCCTGAATAACCACAAAACAATCTCCCACACACTCCCAGAATAAAAGGTGCAAAACTGAACTTTCCCGTGTCTCTGCTGTAGGCTTCTCTTAACCAGGAATATTTGTACGGCACTTAATTGTAAATAATAATGTATTTCTGGTTAGATGCTAACTGCAGTTCATTGGCTTTGTACCTGTATACTGTGCACAATGACAGTAAAGTTGAATCTAATCTAATCTAATTTAATCTAATCTTTAAACGACTTAAGGTTCATAAATGGACTGTGATTAGTGTTTAGAGTTTTAGAGATTTAAAGATATACTACATGCACATTTCTATAGTAAAGATGTACACTATAGTCACTAAAGATGTACACTGTAGTTACTAAAGATGTACACTGTAGTCACTCAAGATGTACACTATAGTCACTAAAGATGTACACTCCAGTCACTAAAGATGTACACTATAGTCACTAAAGATGTACACTCCAGTCACTAAAGATGTACACTATAGTCACTAAAGATGTACACTGTAGACACTAAAGATGTACACTGTAGTCACTAAAGATGTACACTATAGTCACTAAAGATGTACACTGTAGTCACTAAAGATGTACACTGTAGTCACTAAAGATGTACACTGTAGTCACTAAAGATGTACACTGTAGACACTAAAGATGTACACTATAGTCACTAAAGATGTACACTGTAGTCACTAAAGATGTACACTGTAGTCACTAAAGATGTACACTGTAGTCACTAAAGATGTACACTGTAGACACTAAAGATGTACACTATAGTCACTAAAGATGTACACTGTAGACACTAAAGATGTACACTGTAGTCACTAAAGATGTACACTATAGTCACTAAAGATGTACACTCCAGTTACTAAAGATGTACACTGTAGTTACTAAAGATGTACACTGTAGTCACTAAAGATGTACACTATAGTCACTAAAGATGTACACTGTAGTCACTAAAAATGTACACTCCAGTTACTAAAGATGTACACTGTAGTCACTAAAGATGTACACTGTAGTCACTAAAGATGTACACTGTAGTCACTCAAGATGTACACTATAGTCACTAAAGATGTACACTCCAGTCACTAAAGATGTACACTATAGTCACTAAAGATGTACACTCCAGTCACTAAAGATGTACACTATAGTCACTAAAGATGTACACTGTAGACACTAAAGATGTACACTGTAGTCACTAAAGATGTACACTATAGTCACTAAAGATGTACACTGTAGTCACTAAAGATGTACACTGTAGTCACTAAAGATGTACACTGTAGTCACTAAAGATGTACACTGTGTTAGGACTAGGACTGTTTTGGCCTCTAGAGGCCGCTGTTATTTCCTTTTCATGTCGTGTTCATTTTGGCCTCTAGAGGCCGCCACTGTTCCTGTGTTTTGAGTTTGTGTTAATTGCCTAATTATCTTCACCTGTGTCCTTAATTAGTTTGTCTATTTATACCCCTGAGTTCAGTCCTCTTGTCACGGAGTCTTTGTGCTGTTATGTTTATCTCCAGTTTCCTTTGTACTGTGTTTTTTGATCTTCTTAGCTTTTGTATTTTTGCACTTTGCTTTTCTTTTGGATTATACTCTTTGGTTTTTTTTTTTTGTCTTTTGTTTTGCCCTGTATATAGTGTATATAGTTTAAATAAACCTTTTGATTCTTTTTCTACTTCCGCCTCACGCCTCTGCATTTGAGTCATCCCCCTGGTGGCCTAGTGGGGGTTTGCTGGATTATCACACCAACGAACCAGGTTCGAATCCCAGCAAAACCCTAACAGAAAGACTCCGTCATGACCGACTCAGCAGAGGCTGCTTCAACTGTCTACCCGGCCAACCTTCAGGGAATTATGGCAGCTTTGACACGCTTCGGAGCGACCATGGACGCTCATGGACGTACGCTCACCAGCCAACGTGAGGCCCTCGCTCGCCACGAGGAACTGCTTCAGCAAATTGGGAAAACCCTGGCACAGCTGACATCTCTGCCTGCATCTCCTGCTCCTGATCCAGTTCCTGCTCCTGATCCAGCTCCCACTCCTGCTCCAGTGCCTCCTGCAATGCTGCCTTCTTCACCTCGCGAACCCAGCCTTCCTGCACCACAGAGGTATGACGGCAAGCACAGTGAGTGCCGAGAGTTCCTTACCCAGTGTCAACTCACCTTTGAGCTTCAGCCTACCACCTACACTACGGATCGCCGCAAGATTGCCTTTGTGATCACCTTATTAGCTGGTAAGGCGCGAGCCTGGGCTACTGCTATCTGGCAAAGACAGGGACCTGAGTGCTTTGATTTCCAGCTGTTTTCTGAAGAGATGCTTCGGGTCTTCGATCAGGCAGACATCAGTACCGACGCAGCCCGAAAGCTCATGTCCATCCGGCAAGGAGGAAGCGTCGCAGATTACGCCATCTCGTTCCGAACACTCGCAGCAGTAAGTGGATGGAACGAGACTGCCCTGGTGTCAGCCTTCCACCATGGTCTGTCTGACCCCATCAAGGACGGTCTGGCCTCTATTGGATGCCCAAGTGACCTCGAAACCCTCATCTCACATGCTATTCGTCTGGACAACAGGATGAGAGAACGCCACCAAGCCTTGAGCCCCCCCAGCCTCCCTACCTCTACCTGGAGACCGTCTACCTCCTTCAGTGACTGTCCAGAACCCATGCAAGTGGGTCGTACTCGCCTCTCCGCATCTGAGAGGGAGCGCAGAAGGAGGGACAAGTGCTGCATCTACTGTGGCAAGCCTGGTCACTTCCGAGCATCATGTCCCGAACTCTTGGGAAAAGGACCGCCCCGTCCAGCCGAGGGAGGGTTGTGACGGGGCCTACCCTCTCTCCCGGACTCCCTGGCCAAGGAATCTACATCCCGGTCTCCATCTCCTGGGGTGAGTCTGTCCACTCTTGTCAAGCTTTGATAGACTCAGGGGCGGCTGGGAACTTTATGGATATTCACTTCGCCCAAAGCATCAATATTCCGACTGCACCTCTTGAAGTCCCACTGTCTGTGTCTGCCCTCGATGGCCAAGCGTTAGGTGATGGAAGAGTCACCCAAGTTACTTCTCCAGTTTTCCTCCAGTCTCAAGGTCACAAGGAAGAAATATCCCTGCACCTGATTCCTTCACCTGAGTTCCCAGTTATTCTAGGCCTTCCTTGGCTTACTCGCCACAACCCTCGCATAGACTGGGTAACAAGCCAGGTTGTGGAATGGGGCCCTGCATGCCATGCCTCTTGTCTGCTCTCTAGCTCTCCTGTGTCTCCTGCCGAGCCCCCTGATCTCACCGAGTTATCTCAAGTTCCCACAGAGTACTGGGATCTCAAGGAGGTATTCAGCAAGAGCAGGGCCGCCGTTCTTCCTCCGCACCGGGCCTACGACTGTGCCATCGACTTGCTCCCTGGGACTACCCCTCCTCGTGGCAGACTGTTTTCACTCTCTCAGCCAGAACGCAAGGCCATGGAGGAATACCTCAAAGATGCCCTGGTCTCTGGGTTTATTCGACCCTCCACTTCACCTGCTGGAGCCGGCTTCTTCTTTGTCGGCAAGAAGGATGGGGGGCTCCGACCATGTATTGATTACAGGGGCCTGAATAAGATCACTGTGCGCAACCGATATCCCCTTCCGCTGATGTCCACAGCTTTCGACCTGCTCCAAGGCGCCACCGTCTTCACCAAGTTGGACCTACGGAACGCATACCACCTCATCCGTATCCGACAGGGAGACGAGTGGAAGACTGCCTTTAACACCCCGTCTGGGCACTACGAATACCAGGTGATGCCCTTCGGACTCACCAATGCACCAGCTGTTTTTCAGGCCCTAATCAACGACGTCTTAAGGGACATGATTAACCTATACGTTTTTGTCTACCTCGACGACATCCTTATCTTTTCCAAGACCGTGCAGGAGCACCGCCACCATGTCCGCCAGGTTCTCCAGAGGCTGCTACAGAACAATCTGTTCGCCAAGGCCCAGAAATGCGAATTTCATGTTCCCGAGGTCTCCTTTCTGGGATTTATTGTACGGACAGGCCAACTCCAAATGGACCCTGCCAAGACCCTGGCCGTCCGGGATTGGCCTACTCCCAAGTCCGTTAAGGAGGTTCAGCGGTTCTTAGGATTCGCTAACTTCTACCGCAAGTTCATCAGGAACTTCAGTTCTGTGGCAGCACCCATGTCAGACCTCACCAAAGGGACAGGTGGATCTTATGGCTGGTCTCCTCAGGCAGAAAAGGCATTCAAAGACCTCAAGGACCGCTTCTGCACGGCACCCATTCTGGTTCTCCCGGACACCTCCCAACCATTCATCGTGGAGGTGGACGCCTCGGACAGTGGTGTCGGCGCGGTGCTCTCTCAACGTTCGGAAGGAAAGCTGCACCCCTGCGCTTACTTCTCCCACCGCCTGAGTCCTGCTGAGTCCCGGTACGATGTGGGGGATCGAGAACTGCTAGCGGTCAAACTGGCCCTTGAGGAGTGGAGGCACTGGCTGGAGGGAGCACAACATCCATTCCTGGTTTGGACTGACCACAAGAACCTGGAGTACCTCCAGCAAGCCAAGAGACTGAACCCTCGACAGGCTAGGTGGGCCCTGTTTTTCAGTCGGTTTGACTTCACCCTCTCATACCGCCCCGGCTCCAAGAACACCAAACCTGACGCACTGTCCAGACTTTTCTCTGCCACTAACAGGGAGAATGAAGTCGGGCCTATTATCCCTGTGTCCCGGATTGTGGCCCCTGTCCGCTGGGGTATTGAGGAGGCTGTCCGACGAGCCCAACGCCAGGACCCCGGTCCTGGGACGGGGCCACCAGGCCTCTTGTACGTCCCACATCAAGCCCGGGCCAAGGTTCTCCAGTGGGGTCACTCTTCCCCTCTCA
This sequence comes from Neoarius graeffei, assembly GCF_027579695.1. Lineage (NCBI taxonomy): Eukaryota > Metazoa > Chordata > Actinopteri > Siluriformes > Ariidae > Neoarius > Neoarius graeffei. The sequence continues at coordinate 56,439 of NW_026869983.1, forward strand.
CCGCCCACCCGGGAGCTCGGAGGACCCTGGACTTCCTGAAAAGACGCTTCTGGTGGCCTAACATGGAGAAGGAAGTAAGGTCATTTGTCCTGTCCTGTGAGGTTTGCACGAGAACCAAGAACCCACGACAGCGTCCCCAGGGTCTCCTGCATCCTCTGACCATTCCCCGGCGTCCCTGGTCCCACGTGGCAGTCGACTTTATCACGGGTCTCCCTGAGTCACAAGGTAACACGGTCATTTTGGTCTTAGTTGACAGATTCTCCAAGGCCTGCCGCTTCATACCACTGTGCAAACTCCCCTCTGCTCTTGAAACTGCGAAACTTTTGTTTAATCATGTCTTCCGAGTCTTTGGTCTTCCACAGGACATCGTCTCAGACCGAGGGCCCCAGTTCTCCTCCCGAGTGTGGCACGGGTTCTGCAAGGTCATCGGAGCCACTGCCAGCCTCTCCTCTGGGTTTCACCCACAGTCCAATGGTCAGACGGAGAGGCTCAACCAGGACCTGGAAACCACCCTGCGAGGCCTGGCTATGGATAACCCGACATCGTGGAGCACCTGGCTGCCATGGGCGGAGTACGCCCACAACACCCTGCAGTCATCGGCCACCAAGCTGTCGCCATTCCAGTGCCAATTCGGGTTCCAGCCACCTCTGTTCCCGGACCAGGAGGAGGACGCGGGGGTGCCCTCGGTCAACCAATATGTGAGACGGTGTCGCAAGACCTGGAGCAAGGTCAGGAAGACCCTCATACAGACCTCCAGAACCAACCAGACTCAGGCCAACCGCCATAGAAGACCTGCACACGCTTTCCGCCCTGGGCAGCGTGTTTGGCTGTCCACTAAGGACCTTCCACTGCGGGTGGAGAACCGCAAGCTTGCTCCTCGCTACATTGGCCCCTTCAAGGTGGTGCGCAGGGTGAACCCTGTCTCCTACCGGCTCCAGTTGCCCCGGACTCTGAGGATCAACCCCACTTTCCATGTTTCCCTGTTACGGCCCGTACTGACGTCTACGTATGCCCCTGCCCCTAGGAACCCCCCACCCCCCCGCATCTTCCAGGGGCAGACTGTGTTCACTGTGAATCGCCTGCTTGACTCCCGCCGGGTCCGCGGCGGGTTGCAATATCTGGTGGACTGGGAGGGCTATGGTCCTGAGGAGCGCTGCTGGGTTCCTGCTCGGGATGTCCTTGATAAAGAACTATGTCGGGACTTCCATTCGGCCCATCCGGATCGCCCTGGGAACGTCAGGAGACGCTCCTAGAGGGGGGGGTCCTGTTAGGACTAGGACTGTTTTGGCCTCTAGAGGCCGCTGTTATTTCCTTTTCATGTCGTGTTCATTTTGGCCTCTAGAGGCCGCCACTGTTCCTGTGTTTTGAGTTTGTGTTAATTGCCTAATTATCTTCACCTGTGTCCTTAATTAGTTTGTCTATTTATACCCCTGAGTTCAGTCCTCTTGTCACGGAGTCTTTGTGCTGTTATGTTTATCTCCAGTTTCCTTTGTACTGTGTTTTTTGATCTTCTTAGCTTTTGTATTTTTGCACTTTGCTTTTCTTTTGGATTATACTCTTTGGTTTTTTTTTTTTGTCTTTTGTTTTGCCCTGTATATAGTGTATATAGTTTAAATAAACCTTTTGATTCTTTTTCTACTTCCGCCTCACGCCTCTGCATTTGAGTCATCCCCCTGGTGGCCTAGTGGGGGTTTGCTGGATTATCACACCAACGAACCAGGTTCGAATCCCAGCAAAACCCTAACACACTGTAGTCACTAAAGATGTACACTGTAGTCACTAAAGATGTACACTGTAGTCACTAAAGATGTACACTATAGTCACTAAAGATGTACACTGTAGACACTAAAGATGTACACTGTAGTCACTAAAGATGTACACTATAGTCACTAAAGATGTACACTCCAGTTACTAAAGATGTACACTGTAGTTACTAAAGATGTACACTGTAGTCACTAAAGATGTACACTATAGTCACTAAAGATGTACACTGTAGTCACTAAAAATGTACACTCCAGTTACTAAAGATGTACACTGTAGTCACTAAAGATGTACACTATAGTCACTAAAGATGTACACTCCAGTCACTAAAGATGTACACTATAGTCACTAAAGATGTACACTGTAGACACTAAAGATGTACACTGTAGTCACTAAAGATGTACACTATAGTCACTAAAGATGTACACTGTAGTCACTAAAGATGTACACTGTAGTCACTAAAGATGTACACTGTAGTCACTAAAGATGTACACTGTAGACACTAAAGATGTACACTATAGTCACTAAAGATGTACACTGTAGTCACTAAAGATGTACACTGTAGTCACTAAAGATGTACACTGTAGTCACTAAAGATGTACACTGTAGTCACTAAAGATGTACACTATAGTCACTAAAGATGTACACTGTAGACACTAAAGATGTACACTGTAGTCACTAAAGATGTACACTATAGTCACTAAAGATGTACACTCCAGTCACTAAAGATGTACACTCCAGTTACTAAAGATGTACACTGTAGTTACTAAAGATGTACACTGTAGTCACTAAAGATGTACACTATAGTCACTAAAGATGTACACTGTAGTCACTAAAAATGTACACTCCAGTTACTAAAGATGTACACTGTAGTCACTAAAGATGTACACTGTAGTCACTAAAGGTGTACACTGTAGTTACTAAAGGTGTACACTATAGTTACTGTCACTAAAGATGTACACTATAGTTACTAAAGGTGTACACTGTAGTTACTAAAGGTGTACACTATAGTTACTAAAGGTGTACACTATAGTTACTGTCACTAAAGATGTACACTATAGTTACTAAAGGTGTACACTATAGTCACTAAAGGTGTACACTATAGTTACTAAAGGTGTACACTATAGTTACTAAAGGTGTACACTATAGTCACTAAAGGTGTACACTATAGTTACTAAAGGTGTACACTATAGTTACTGTCACTAAAGATGTACACTATAGTTACTAAAGGTGTACACTATAGTTACTAAAGATGTACACTATAGTCACTAAAGGTGTACACTGTAGTTACTAAAGGTGTACACTATAGTTACTGTCACTAAAGATGTACACTATAGTTACTAAAGGTGTACACTGTAGTTACTAAAGGTGTACACTGTAGTTACTAAAGGTGTACACTATAGTTACTAAAGGTGTACACTATAGTTACTGTCACTAAAGATGTACACTATAGTTACTAAAGGTGTACACTATAGTTACTAAAGATGTACACTATAGTCACTAAAGGTGTACACTGTAGTTACTAAAGATGTACACTATAGCTACTAAAGGTGTACACTATAGTTACTGTCACTAAAGATGTACACTATAGTTACTAAAGGTGTACACTATAGTTACTAAAGGTGTACACTATAGTCACTAAAGGTGTACACTATAGTTACTAAAGGTGTACACTATAGTTACTGTCACTAAAGATGTACACTATAGTTACTAAAGGTGTACACTATAGTTACTAAAGATGTACACTATAGTCACTAAAGGTGTACACTGTAGTTACTAAAGGTGTACACTATAGTTACTG
>NW_026869983.1:62500-77500 GCF_027579695.1 Neoarius graeffei
ATCAATCAATGACCCCGCCACTCTAACCACAGCTAGATCAGATCAGAAGCATAGATCAGACTGGGGATCTGTGCAGAGTGTAAAAAGTGTTCCACATGGTATTTTTCACTGGTTTTATTTTATAATCTGTGTGTGGCTAGTGCACCACACCTCATTGTGCAAACACACTAGTACACTAGAGATAGATGATTTGGGACACAGCCCTGGTATGGAATGTAAATGAAATAATTGTAGCCTACATAGGAAAAATATTTCCTCAGGAGCACTTTTTCAATGGTCATTATACTGAAGACAGACTGATGACGAGAATGTGAAAGGAATTCATCAATAATGAGATTAATTTTACATTTATTAATAATTAATAGTAATAATTTCAGTTATGCATAGTGAGAATCTCATTATGTGTAGCTGCAACATTCATTTGTCATTTTTTAAAATTTATAATCTGTTTATTATCCTTTATATTTTCTCATTATAGATATGTACACCACACTGCTGCTGAATTCTGTATCCTGATTGGTCAGAAGGTGTTGATGAATTTTCTGTAACAGCAGCTCTGACAGTAGTGCAGCTGAAAATCACAGGTTTATATTAATGCACTCATTCTAATATGTCGTCATTTATATGTTAAACGGATTTAAAAACACAAAATTCCTGGTATGGTGAAGGTTTTTTTTTTGTAAGGAGATATTTATTTCTGTTTTCATTCAAAAATAAACAATTTTTCTTCCTCAAGGTTCAACATCTAGATCAACATCAGTATCAGTCAAAAAGTTTGTACACCCCTCATTCATAGGGTTTCTGTATTTTGACTTTCTTCTACACAATACTGAGGACATCAAAACCATGATGTCATCTGGAAGATATGGAACATATGGCATATGGAACATATATGGAATTATGTGGTAAAAAAGTGTTAAAATATGTTTGATATTTTAGTTTCTTCAAAGTAGCCACCATTTGCCTTGATGACGCTTTGCACACTGTTGGCGTTATCTTAACCAGCTTCATGAGGTCGTCACCTGGAACGCTTTTCAGTTAACAGGTGTCTTGTCAAAAGTTAATTAGTGCAATTTCTTGCCTTGTCAGTGCGTTTGAGATCAAACAGTAAATAGTAAATAATAAAAATACAGTAAATAGCCCTATTCTACAACTGTAGTAATCCAGTCAAGAACCACTCAACTAAGTAAAGAGAAACGACATCCATCATTACTTTAAGACATAAAGTGTCTTTTAATTAATAAAAATGAAGAAAAAACATTGAATTAGAAGGTGTGTCTGAACTTTTGTCTAGTACTGTAGATAAATATACACTCACCGGTCACTTTATAAGGTACACACATACATCTGCTGTTCTCTGCAGTTCTCTAATCAGCCGATCTCTTGACAGCAGCACAATGCATAAAATCACGCAGATACAAATCAAGAGCTTCAGTTAATGTTCACTTAAAACATCAGAACGAGGAAAAATTGTGATCTCAAAGTGTGACTTTCACTGTGGCATGGGTGCCAGATGGACTGGTTTGAGTGTTTCAGAAACTGCTGATCTCCTGGGATGTTCACACACAACAGTCTCTAGAGTTTACACAGAATGGTGTGAAAAAAAACAAAAATCATTGCGTGAGCGACAGTTCTGTGGGTGGAAACAAATGCCTTGTTGATAAGAGAGGTCAGAGGAAAATGGTCAGGTTGGTTTGAGCAGCCAGGAAAGATATATCAACTCTTTACAACTGTGGTGAGCAGAAAAGCATTTCAGCATGCAACAGCAGAAGACCACATTGGGTTCCACTCCTGCAGCCAAGAATAGGAACCTTAGACTCAAAAACAAGTTCCTATTAAAGTGATCGATAAGTGTATATAGCAGTTATACACCCTCACCTGAGTTGAATATATAACAATTCCAATACAACAGAACACAAACCTCTACTTTGTCCACCAGGACACAGTTAATTAACATTTATGGAAGGAGTCTCCAGTGTGAGCACTTTGTAAGAGTCAGAGGTAAAGCTGTAATTTTAAGTTTTCCAACGTCTTCATAATAGAGGAGTTTACACTTGAAGAGAGAGGGAAAAAGAGACCCTGGTGAAGGAGCGACTGTTTGTAGCTGCTATAACGTAATGGACTTGTGCAGTTCAGACACTCAAGTGCTCAGATCTCAGCTTTGGAGTGTGAAAGGACACAAAGGTCTTTTTGGAGAAAAATTTGACATCCCCTGATTTTCACCAAAGTCACACAGTGTTACGGAGGTCAAGATAAACACAGCGGTGGGTGCACTTAGTTTATAACACTCCAACTATAACACTCCAAAGCTGAGATCTGAGCCTCTCATTTCCAATATATTACACTCAATAAAATATACAGGACTGACTGTTTAAATAGTTTCAGTCGTTGATATCAGTTAAAGTATACATGCTTGAGCTCCGATGGAAAATAACAGAGGGGTGTGACAACTGTTTATAACTGCTATAACATCTCATCTCATTATCTGTAGCTGCTTTATCCTGTTCTACAGGGTCGCAGGCAAGCTGGAGCCTATCCCGGCTGACTACGGGCGAAAGGCGGGGTACACCCTGGACAAGTCGCCAGGTCATCACAGGGCTGACACATAGACAACCATTCACACTCACATTCACACCTACGCTCAATTTAGAGTCACCAGTTAACCTAACCTGCATGTCTTTGGACTGTGGGGGAAACCGGAGCACCCGGAGGAAACCCACGCGGACACGGGGAGAACATGCAAACTCCACACAGAAAGGCCTTCGCCAGCCACAGGGCTCGAACCCGGACCTTCTTGCTGTGATGCGACAGCGCTAACCACTACACCACCGTGCCGCCCCTGCTATAACATGTGAGAACAAAAACTAACTTGTTTCATAGATGTTCCACAGCATTAAATATAACTATAAAAGGATAAAAAGTACGAGTCTCTTTAATAAATAAAAATTATAATCATTGTTAAATGGCTGTGGTATTAGAGGAATAAAGCACTTAGGGACATGCTATGAAATGAAAATAATCAGCTTTGGAGTGGTAACAGTGACTCCAGTGTAGATTCACTTCTTTGCTCATTTTTCTGCAGGTAAAAAACAGAACATAGCCAAGTAGCTAAAATCTGTTCATGTTGAAGAATATCTGCTGCTAATATCTCTGAGCTGATATACAGTGTGTCCACAATACAGTAACACAGCTGTTTTGTTTACAAAAAATGAACAATTAACATTTAAAATGATTAACAAATTGACTTCAATAAGTTTATGCTGCTATACCACTACATACACACCCCAGACTACACAGCTTCAGACTGTAATAATTAAAATAAATCAAATGCAGCTCCTATGGCATGAAGGAAAAAAACCTGACAAATTTAAAAAAAAAAAAAAACCAGCAACACAGCATAACAAACTAAAAAAAAAAAAACTTCCAGTAAAATAAAAAAAACATTAGTAAATCTTTTTAATGTAGTAAATGTTTTTCATTTTATTTTTTTAACCAGTAATAGATGGAGAATGTTTATTTATTATAATTACTTTAATTGTTTTATTGCATAGAAACAAAAAGCTGCTTCTGTGATTTTTTTCCTCTTTGTGAATTGCCAATTTCCAGCTGAAGTGAAAGCGTTCAACACTAAAGGGGACGTGGCTCAGCTGTTCAGTGTCTGATGTTTGTTTTTTACTTGAGACCGGTGTGTCTTATAGCCCCAGTTTGGCATGGTACGCTAAATGCAGGAAGCATCTTTAATGAACAAAGTGATTGTGTTGAGGGTTTCAGGGCCCTGTGTTTTGATGTGAAATGAGGGCCTAATTATGAAAACTGCATTGTGGGTAAGAAATCGGGAAAAATGCAGATGGATAGAGATCTAGAAACAGAGACGCACATGCTTGTTTCTGTGTGTGTGTGTAATATAGATATTCAGGAAGAAGCATGGTTAAACAGAGATCTCTCTGATCAGAATATTGTGATGCTAAATTCCAAACATGATTTGATTTATTCACTATTAAAATGACATTGTATAAGAATGATACAATAGCATAATAATAAATGTGCAAGCACTTATTTCCATTGTGGTCCAACATTATGTGGTTAAATATCAGAAAATAAACAAACTGCTTTATGAGGATATTGGGGGGGGGGGGGGGGGGGGAACCACATCATGGACATGTGGCTTGTTCTCATAAGGAAAACTGCATCTTTAATTTACAAAAGTAAAAGAGCTGAAGTCACTGAAAGTAACATACATGTCAAGTTATATGGTTTCCCCATATTTTGTACAGGAAAATGAAATTTTTTGGCTAATATGGCGTACTTTCATACGGGAAAATTACATTTTTTTGTTTTTTTTTGCAGTCCAGTTTACAACAAATCCCGCGCTCTGACTGGCTGGCCAGCGGGTCCGTATCCTACGATACGGACCCCAGTTACAGATCCCGGCTATGGACCTCTGGCGACTCGCTCGTTCACAACAACAACAAACATAGTAGCATTTTTTGTCAACATTTATCTTTTTTTTATAAGATTTAGAGTAGAGTGGGGTAATACGCCCCCGTGGGGTAAAAGGCCCCCGGCCTGTTTTACCCAAAATAACCACCAGATGGCACAAAGTTACATTTCTATTGTTGCTATGGACTGGCTTGACAACGGGGATATACAAATATCCACTGTGGATCGCATATCAGCAACGCAGCGGAGAGAAATCAAATTTCATGGTAAGTGATATAATTTTCAGATATCAGTAAAACTGTATTTAGATAGCTGCTATTTCGTCAGATATCATAGCTGTGTATGTGGTATGAGTAGACAAGTCAGTACGTTAAAAAAATACATTAGGTATAAAAAGTTGAATCACATTTTGAAAGTAAGACCCTTTTTTGTAAAAGTGTAGTCTGTGGGGTAAAACGCCCCCTTAATGGCGGGGTAAATGGCCCCCAGGGGGCATCGTTTCCTTTTATCATAATTAGAGTAGAGTGGGGGAAAAAGCCCCCCTTAAGGAAAATTCAGTTTTTCTCCAAGTTGAAATGAACCATGTGTTTAGTTTTAATCATAGTTTTTGACAACAGTGACATGAACAATAATGCCACCTAAAGTTTGCCTAAAGTTAATACTTAATTTTTTTTTTAACAAAAACAAACATTGTGCCAAGGGGGCCTTTTACCCCCCCAGTGGGGTAAAAGGCCCCCTGAGGTGGGGCAATAGGCCCCCTCACTCAAAAAAACAAGAAAATATCCCTGAATTAATGAATAGCTTGTTCTTTGTTAATTCATGTTCAATCCACACAAAATTATATTGAAATTAAAATGCGAAATATAATAAAATAATGCATCTATTCATTAATTCAGGGATATTTTCTTGTTTCTTTCACATTATAGGCTTAAGTAAACACTTTTGCTATCCAAACAGCTTTTTTTGAGTGAGGGGGCCTATTGCCCCACCTCAGGGGGCCTTTTACCCCACTGGGGGGGGGGGGGAGGCCCCCTTGGCACAATGTTTGTTTTTGTTAAAAAAAAGATTAAGTATTGACTTTAGGCAAACTTTAGGTGGCATTATTGTTCATGTCACTGTTGTCAAAAACTATGATTAAAACTAAACACATGGTTCATTTCAACTTGGAGAAAAACTGAATTTTCCTTAAGGGGGGCTTTTTCCCCCACTCTACTCTATTTAAAAGATTATCAAAAATCTTATACATTTTTGCCAGCATTTCTCAGGAGAATAGCATTAATTTTACAGCATGGATAGCGATAACGACAGTTTTCACAGTGAAAGCAAGTTTTACTACCCTGAGGAAGAAGAAATAAAACATTTCAGGAGAAACCTAAAAATCTGTAACTGTTGCTAACGCCGAGCAAAAACATAGCTGAATCCTGAATGACTCAATTTTGTATAAATAGGGGACTACATAGGTGGCAAAATCTAGTGTTTTTCCTGCCATGGAAGTGCACTTGTATACCAAGGAAGAAGCCATTTGCATTACAGCCATGAATGAGGATTCAAAATGTCAAGTTTATTTGTATAGCGCTTTTAACAATAAACATTGTCGCAAAGCAGCTTTACAGAATTTGAATGACTTAAAATATGAGCCAATTTTCTCCCTAATCTATCCCCAGTGAGCAAGCCTGTGGTGACAGTGGCAAGGAAAAACTCCCTCAGACGACATGAGGAAGAAACCTCGAGAGGAACCAGACTCAAAAGGGAACTCATCCCCATCCGGGCAACAACAGACAACATGACTATAAATTAAATTAAATTAAAATGAGGGGCGGCACAGTGGTGTAGTGGTTAGCGCTGTCGCCTCACAGCAAGAAGGTCCTGGGTTCGAGCCCCGGGGCCAGCGAGGGCCTTTCTGTGCGGAGTTTGCATGTTCTCCCCGTGTCCGCGTGGGTTTCCTCCGGGTGCTCCGGTTTCCCCCACAGTCCAAAGACATGCAGGTTAGGTTAACTGGTGACTCTAAATTGAGCGTAGGTGTGAATGGTTGTCTGTGTCTATGTGTCAGCCCTGTGATGACCTGGCGACTTGTCCAGGGTGAACCCCGCCTTTCGCCCGTAGTCAGCTGGGATAGGCTCCAGCTCGCCTGCGACCCCGTAGAAGGATAAAGCAGCTAGAGATAATGAGATGAGATGAGAAATTAAAATGAACTGTGATGAGGAGCTACAACTGCTACCCAAGCACTGATATTATAGCTAGTGCCAAATCTGCAACATCTTTGTACAGCAAAGAACACTCCAAAAAGGAATAAGATTTAAATTCTTGTTATAAATTACTGGAAAGATTTTCAATTTAACATCATAATTTATTAATATTTTCACTTATCCTTGTTTACATAATATACTTGATGTGGTTCAGTCATCTTTAGTTGGATCGAACACTGCTTGTGGTGTCAACACTTTTTTCTCAAATGGAACTTTTACTAACCTTCATTCATTTACTGTTTGACATGATTATATATAATTTATTACATGTAACCTACTATTTTAATTAACATACCTACTTAGTACTGCTGTTATATTTCAAGTAATTTTCTTTGGTGGAATGTAATATTGTAGGCAGTGGCGTGCACAGACATTTTGGGGGGCAAGTGCTCTGGGGGAAAAAAGGGCACTTTTTTGTGCATGTGGAACACCTTATTATAAAAGTCTGAGATTTAACCCTCCTCTTGTGTTCGGGTCACCACTGACCCGTTTTAGTTTTTAAAGGTGTAAAACAACCACTTAATGTTAATTTATTACATCAAGGCTTTTTGACTTTGCCAGGAATCTCTAGTTGAACAAAATAGAAAAAGAAATTTGTTTTCCTAAATCTGAAAATGGTCTAGCAAAAAATATAATACTTATGTGCAGTTGTTTCTGTATGCGACGGGCTACTTCACGACAAAATAATTACAGCTTGGGCTTAGAGGGCAAACAATACATTTTCACTTGATTCATGTGTTAGCTGGCTGGTGGGTCAGGGGAAGAGCTGACTGACTGCCCGATGTGTTGTCTGCGCTACGACAAGGCCGTGGCTTCCAGGACGCTATGCTGCTGCAACCTCACATTGAATGCACTGCACGCTTGTTCACGTGACAGAGCAAGAGAGACAGAGGTCCGGTGTGTGTGCGGAGGGGGCACACATCGGGACATTATTTTCACACATGCTTTTAATGCCGTGGCTTCTCTAAAAGATCATGTCAACATTGGCTTCAGTAAACTGTAAAAAAAAAAAAAAATTCAAAAGGGCACTTTTTTGGATAGAGGGCAGAGGGGCAGGTGCTTGAGCACCACCTCGTGTCTATCTGTGCACGCCACTGATTGTAGGTTATACTGTATTATTATACTGTATTATATTGTAGGTACACTGTAAAAAAAATAGTTGAGAATACTTGAAATTTCAAGGCAACCGTCTGCATTAAGAATTTTATGTTTTGCCAACGATGTGCCCATGATAATCCAAACTATGATAAAACTGTTATCTTTATTAAGAATTCTTAATTAAGTCAATTTTCAATTCCTCATTCTGCCAACATAGATTTCTTTTTTTGCTGAACAGTGGCATTCACAGTAGTGCAAAAAGGCAATTGAGGTTATCACAATTTTTTTTTTAGATTTTTTTGGGGCTTTTTTCACCTCTATTTGGATAGGACAGCGTAGAGACAGGAAATGAGCGGGAGAGACAGGGAAATGACCTTGGGTCGGAACTGAACCCGGGTCCCCGGATTTATGGTATGGCACCTTATCCACCTGAGCCACGACGCCCCTGAGGTTGTCACAATTTATCATTAAACTATACATGCCTTTTTTCATTGTTCTACACAATTACAAAACTTCAATATTGAAATAAAGTTTTTAAAACCCATGTCATGGGTGTGGCTCAGGTGGATAAGGCGCCATACCATAAATCTGGGGACCTGGGTTTGATTCTGACCTGAGGTCATTTCCTGGTCCCTCTCTCCCGCTCATTTCCTGTCTCTACACTGTCCTATCCAAATAAAGGTGAAAAAAGTCTAATTGCCTTTTTGTACTACTGTGAATGCCACTGTTCAGCAAAAAGAGAAATCTATGTTGGCAGAATGAGGAATTGAAAATTGACTTAATTAAGAATTCTTAATAAAGATAACAGTTTTATCATAGTTTGGATTATCATGGGCACATCGTTGGCAAAACATAAAATTCTTAATGCAGACGGTTGCCTTGAAATTTCAAGTATTCTCAACTATTCTTTTTTTACAGTGTAATACTCTATCCCTCTGAGTTACATGTCGGTCCTGGGATCGAGATGCTGACCTCTTCTGCTCCTCGGACCTGCCTGATCCATCCTGGTGCCCTGTGTCTGGTTGGAGTCTCATCGCATCGCTCCTGTGGAGGACGGCCCCATGAGGACAGTTGAAAGTTACACCTGGAGGACGCTCTGGACAGTAATGCTTTTATGGCTGAGGACTACTATGGCTAAGTTGACTTGCTAACTTTAGGACTGCAGTTGTCATGAACAGTTTTGCACTCAAGTTTCCATCAGTGAAGAGTTTATAACATCAACGAAACTGACTTCATGTTAAAACTGTTAATGTTCTAGTCATGTTGTCTGTTATTGCCCAAATGAGGATGGGTTCCATTTTGAGTCTGGTTCCTCTCGAGGTTTCTTCCTCATGTCGTCTGAGGGAGTTTTTCCTTGCCACCGTCGCCACAGGCTTGCTCATTGGGGATAGATTAGAGATAAAATTAGCTCATGTTTTAAGTCGTTCAAATTCTGTAAAGCTGCTTTGCGACAATCTTTATTGTTAAAAGCGCTGTACAAATAAACTTGACTTGACTTGACTAGGTGATGTCAATACTTGTCAAATAAAACTTTGTGTAATTTTTATGAACTATTTAATATTAATACATTTGCAAAATTTACATCAATAATTCTGGTATTACCGATACAATGTATATTAAATAATTAAGTTTATAGTTCAGTCATTCTCTTTAGTAGATAATTGTTTACTTGACTGTACATATAGTTATTTTTAATTCAGTTGTTTTCTCTGGGATCTAAAATATTTCTTTTTATTCAGTACATGCTTATTTGATCCCTTTAACTTGATGCAGTGTGATAAATATGCCTATTGCAATAGGAGTGTATAATGTGGAATAAAACAATCGGTGCTTTGGATTATATATTGGAATTTTTTCTCGTGTATAAGGGCTCATGGGCGTATGTAAGGGAAAAGTACAGATTTTGTAAGGGCATGGGAACTAAAGGTTGACATGTATGAAGTAAGGTGAGAGAGGGAATGTGTGTGTGTGTGTGGGAGAGATGAGAGAGACAGAAAGAGAGATAAAAGACTTCAAGGAAGTCACTCAGAGAGAAATGCAGTTAAACAGACAGAAATAAAAACTCCTCTGAGCTCGGTGTCTGCGCACAAGTGTGTGAGAGAGACAGAGGGAGAAATGCGTCTAAACCTCTCCGGACGTGAAGCACTTTTCTGTCTCGCTCTCTAACTGAATTTGACAGAACGATTTTCTGCGCAGTAACACTTAGCACACTCCGTCTCCTTCACAAATGGACTCTGGCCTGTCATCCAATATTCCTATCTTCCAATATTCCCGTCTTCCCTGCGTCTCCGTCTCGAAATTTTCCATCCAAAAGTGTCTCTGTGCTCTATAAACCGATACTTTAAGTTTGTCTCATCCGAGTTTCTGACCGTTAGAAATGACATCAGGAGAACAGAGGAGGAGAAAAGAGCTCTAACACACACACACACACACGTTATTGAAGCCCAGGTTGCAGGAGGGAGGGAAGGGTGTGTGTGTGTGTGTGTGTGTGGTCAGTGGAATAGCCCACATGCAGCTGTGGTGTGTTTTTATGTTAATTGGTTCTCAGTTGGAAGGAAGCGGGGTTCTACATGTGTATGGAGGGATGCTGTGAAACAGAGGAGTGTGTTTCTCTCTGACTGCTTCTGTTCATCTTCTCATTTAAGCACACACACCCACACACACTGATGATTTTCATGCTTCTTTACACATCTTCGAAAATTAGAATATCGTGAAAAAGTTCATTTGTTTTTGTAATTTAATTCAAAAAGGTAAATGTCATATATTCTATATTCATTACACGTAAAGTGAAGTATTTCAAGACATTTTTTTGTTTTAATTTTGATGATTATAGTTTATAGCTCATGAAAATCAGAAATCCAGTATCTCGAATTCGTAGAATATTTCCTAAATTCAGTCAAAAAGGATTTACAATACAGAAATGTCCAACTTTTGAAAAGTGTGTTAATTTACACGCTTAATACTTGGTTGCTCCTTTACCATGAATTCCTGCATCAATGCAGCATGGCATGGCGGTGATCAGCCTGTGGCACTGCTGAGGTGTCATTGAAGCCCAAGTTGTTTTGATAGCAGCCTTCAGCTCATCTGCATTTTTGGCTTGAGTGTTTCTCATCCTCCTCTTGACAATACCCCATAGATTCTCTGTGGGGTTCTGGTCAGGCAAGTTGGCCAATCAAGCACAGTAACATCATGGCCAGATGTTTTGGCACAGTGGACAGGTGCCAAGTCCTGCTGGAAAAGGAAATCAGCATCTCCATAAAGCTTGTCAGCAGATGGAAGCATAAAGTGCTCTAAAATCTCCTGGTAGATGCTGCATTGACTTTGGACTTGATAAAACACAGTGGACCAACACCAGCAGATGACATGGCACCCCAAATCATCACAGACTGTGGAAACATCACACTGGACTTCAAACACCTTGGATTCTGTGTCTGTTCACTCTTCCTCCAGACTCTAAGACCTTGATTTCCAAATGAAATGAAAAATTTACTTTCATCTGAAAAGAGGTCTTTGGACCACTGAGTAACAGTCCAGTTCTTTCTCTCCTTAGCCCAGGTAAGTCCCTTTTGACGTTGCCTCTGGTTCAGGAGTGGATTGATATTAGGAATGCGACAGTTGTAGCCCCTTTCCTGAAGATATTAGTGCGTGGTGGCTCTTGATGCACTGACTCCAGCCTCAGTCCACTCCTTGTGAAGCTCTCCCCAAGTTCTTGAATGGACTTTTCTTGACAATCCTCTCAAGGCTGCAGTCATCCCTGTTGCTTGTGCACCTTTTCCAGCGAGCCTTTTCAGCAGTGACCTTCTGTGGCTTACTCTTTGTGGAGGGTGTCAATGATCATCTTCTGGACAACTGTCAAGTCAGTAGTCTTCCCCATAATTGTAGTCATGTGGACTGAACTAGACCGAGAGATACACGGTATTTATACTGTTTTACTCAAACTCAAAATGAAATATTCTAATATTTTGAGACGTTTTTTAATTTTTTTGTGCTGTGGGGCATAATTATCAAAATTAAAAGAGAAAAATGCTTGACACATTTTAGTTTACATGTAATGAGTCTAGAATATATTGAATTTTCACTTTCTTAAATAAGTGATGGAAAATACTGAATTTTTCCTCAACATTTTGGAGATGCACTAGTAGTTGTGTCACTTGTGTGACATTAGCGCAGCAGTTTGACCTCATTTTATAATATTTATTTACACAGTGATTGTAATTAAATGCAGCTTTAAAGTCCTGACAGAGATGGATATATTTTAGTTTTGCATATTAATGACAGTCAGTTTTAAAAATATTTCTATACTTATCCTCTTATTTATTGACCTTCCTAATCCCAGTGTGGGTCAGTGATGATAAATAAAAATGTTAATTCTAACAGATCTAAAATAAAGTTCAGCTGATTCCAAATGTGTCAAGCATTTTTAATTTTTAATTTTAATGAATCGACATGTGGCAGAGGAACATCAGACCAAAACAAATAAAAAATTATAAAGTGATGCAAGTTAGATATAATTTTCTCTTAGTATGCACAGTAATTTATACTGGAGTTCTTACATTATAGTGGTCTCCATCAAGTCACTTTGGCCTCAGACCAAGAGCACTTTTCACAGAATGTTGGGAGTGCCAAGGAAAACTGACTTATAATAATAATAATAATAATAATAATAATAATAATATTATTATTATTATTATTATGTGCTTGCTTTGTGGAGCAAGCATACTATTGTTCTTAAAGCGAAACTGTCTTTTGATTTCATAAAATCAGTGAAATTTAGTTCCCTCTGATATTTGGTCATTGTGATATATGTGTACAGTGTCTTGCAAAAGTATCCCTTGGTGTTTGTCCTGTTTTGTCGCATTACAAGATGGAATTAAAATGGATTTTTGGAGGGTTAGCACCATTTGATTTACACAATATGCCAACCACTTTAAAGGTGAAAATTGTTGTTTTATTGTGACACAAACAATAATTAAGATGAAAAAAAGAAATCTGGAGTGTGCATAGGTATTTTGTATGAAACCCCAAATAAAGAGCTTCATGTCACATAATTAGTGGATTAAGTTCCACCTTTATGCAATCAAAGTGTCACATGATCTGTCACATAATGTCTGTATAAATCAACCTGTTCTGGAAGGACCCTGACTCTGTAACACTACTAATCAAGCAACATGAGAACCAAGGAGCCTCCAAACAGGTCAGAGACAAAGTTGTGGAGAAGTATAGATCAGGGTTGGGTTATAAAAAATATCCCAAACTTTGAATATCCCAGGGAGCACCATTACATCCATTATAGCAAAATGGAAAGAATATGGCACCACTACAAACCTGATAAGATAAGGCCCCGCCCACCAAAACTCACAGACCGGGCAAGGAGGGCATTAATCAGAGATGCAACAAAAACACCAAAGATAACACTGAAGGAGCTGCAAAGATCCACAGCGGAGATGGGAGTATCTGTCCATAGGACCACTTTAAGCCGTACACTCCACACAGTGGGGCTTTATGAAAGAGTGGCCAGGAAAAAAGTAATTGCTTAAGAAAACACATTTGGAGTTTGCCCAACAGCATGTGGCAGACTCCCCAAACACATGGAAGAAGATTCTCTGGTCAAATGAGACTAAAATTGATCTTTTTAGCCATCATGGGAAATGCCATGTGTGGCACAAACCCAACACCCTGAGAACACCATTCCTACAGTGAAGCATGGTGGTGGCAGCATCATGCTGTGGGGATGTTTTTCATCTGCAGGGACAGGAAAGTTGGTCAGGACTGAAGGAAAGATGGATGGCACTAAATACAGGGCAATTCTGGAGGAAAACCTGTTTGAGTCAGCCAGAGGTTTGAGACTGGGACAAAAGTTTACGTTCCAGCAGAACACTGACCCTAAACATACTGCAAAAGCTACACTGGAGTGGTTTAAAGGGAAACATTTAAATGACTTGGAATGGCCTAATCAAAGCCCAGACCTCAATCCAAATGAGAATCTGTGGCATAACTTGAAGATTGCTGTACACCAATGCAGCCCATCTAACTTGAAGGAGCTGGAGCAGTTTTGCCCTGAGGAATGGGCAAAAATCCCAGTGGTTAGATGTGGCAAGCTAATAGAGACGTACCCCAAGAGACTTGCAGCTGTAATCGCAGCAAAAGGTGGCTCTACAAAGTATTGACTTTTTTTTGTGGGGGGGGATGCACACTCCAAATTTAAATTTTTTAAATAAAACAACAATTTTCACATTTAAAGTTATAGGCATGTTGTGTAAATCAAATGGTGCTAACCACTGAGTTGCACCAAACCTCATGTGATACCTCAGGCCAACTCCCCCAACACATACATTTAATTGGTTCTGACCTGACCAGTTTTTTCCTCTCATCCCTTTTTCCTCCATTCACTTCAATTCATTTTTGGCTCCATTGAAAATAAATTGAGTTTCAGGAGAAAAACCTTCACTCTCCATCAGTTTTTTGAACCGAGTAGCCAAACTTCATGAAACTTCACATGATGCCTCAGGCCAAGTCCCTGCAGATATCCATCCCCTCATCTGAGACCTGCACTCATCACACTTCTTTTCCTTGGTTTTCACACATCCCATTGATTTTTGGCTTCATTCAAATGAATCGAGTTCTGCTCAATAAGTCAAGTTTATTTGTATCATGCTTTTAACAATAGACATTGTTGCAAAGCAGCTTTACAGAAAATTAAAGGCTTTAAAACATGAGCTAATTTTATCCCTAATTTATCCCCAATGAGCAAACCTGTGGCGAAGGTGGCAAAAAAAAAAAACCTCCCTCAGATGTCATGAGGAAGAAACTTTGAGAGAAACAAGATTCAAAAGGGAACCCATCCTCATTTGGATGATAACAGATAGCATGATTATAGATAACTCACTTCTACAACTGTATCCTATAGAGTCAAAGTATAACTGTGAACACAGAAAAATCATTTTAGTTTTAACATGAAGTCTTTTTGTTGAAGTTATAAACTGTTCATTGATGGAAATTTGAGTACAGAACTGTTCATGACAACTGCAGTCCTAAAGTTAGCAAGTCAGCTGTAGTCCTCAGACATAGACTGTAAGTGTCCAGAGCGTCTTCCAAGTGTGACTTTCAACTGTTCATATGGGGCCATCCTCCACAGGAGCAACGTGATGAGACTCCAGCCAGACGTAGGGCATCAGGATGGATCAGGCAGTTCTGAGGAGCAGAAGAGGTCAGCATC
>NW_026869983.1:82500-97568 GCF_027579695.1 Neoarius graeffei
CAGACTCTCTCTCTTCACTCACACACTCTCACCCACACAGACTCTCTCTCTTCACTCACACGCTCACACCCACACAGACTCTCTCTCTTCACTCACACGCTCACACCCACACAGACTCTCTCTCTTCACTCACACACTCTCACCCACACAGACTCTCTCTCTTCACTCACACACTCACACCCACACAGACTCTCTCTCTTCACTCACACACTCTCACCCACACAGACTCTCTCTCTTCACTCACACACTCTCACCCACACAGACTCTCTCTCTTCACTCACACACTCTCACCCACACAGACTCTCTCTCTTCACTCACACACTCACACCCACACAGACTCTCTCTCTTCACTCACACACTCTCACCCACACAGACTCTCTATCTTCACTCACACACTCTCACCCACACAGACTCTCTCTCTTCACTCACACACTCTCACCCACACAGACTCTCTCTCTTCACTCACACACTCTCACCCACACAGACTCTCTCTCTTCACTCACACACTCACACCCACACAGACTCTCTCTCTTCACTCACACACTCTCACCCACACAGACTCTCTATCTTCACTCACACACTCTCACCCACACAGACTCTCTCTCTTCACTCACACACTCTCACCCACACAGACTCTCTCTCTTCACTCACACACTCACACCCACACAGACTCTCTCTCTTCACTCACACACTCTCACCCACACAGACTCTCTCTCTTCACTCACACACTCACACCCACACAGACTCTCTCTCTTCACTCACACACTCACACCCACACAGACTCTCTCTCTTCACTCACACACTCTCACCCACACAGACTCTCTCTCTTCACTCACACACTCTCACCCACACAGACTCTCTCTCTTCACTCACACACTCACACCCACACAGACTCTCTCTCTTCACTCACACACTCTCACCCACACAGACTCTCTCTCTTCACTCACACACTCTCACCCACACAGACTCTCTCTCTTCACTCACACACTCTCACCCACACAGACTCTCTCTCTTCACTCACACGCTCTCACCCACACAGACTCTCTCTCTTCACTCACACACTCTCACCCACACAGACTCTCTCTCTTCACTCACACACTCTCACCCACAAAGACTCTCTCTCTTCACTCACACACTCTCACCCACACAGACTCTCTCTCTTCACTCTCACCCACACAGACTCTCTCTCTTCACTCACACACTCACACCCACACAGACTCTCTCTCTTCACTCACACACTCACACCCATACAGACTCTCTCTCTTCACTCACACACTCTCACCCACACAGACTCTCTCTCTTCACTCACACGCTCTCACCCACACAGACTCTCTCTCTTCACTCACACACTCTCACCCACACAGACTCTCTCTCTTCACTCACACACTCTCACCCACAAAGACTCTCTCTCTTCACTCACACACTCTCACCCACACAGACTCTCTCTCTTCACTCTCACCCACACAGACTCTCTCTCTTCACTCACACACTCACACCCACACAGACTCTCTCTCTTCACTCACACACTCACACCCACACAGACTCTCTCTCTTCACTCACACACTCTCACCCACACAGACTCTCTCTCTTCACTCACACACTCACACCCACACAGACTCTCTCTCTTCACTCACACACTCACACCCACACAGACTCTCTCTCTTCACTCACACACTCTCACCCACACAGACTCTCTCTCTTCACTCACACACTCTCACCCACACAGACTCTCTCTCTTCACTCACACAGCT
Organism: Neoarius graeffei; assembly: GCF_027579695.1. Classification (NCBI taxonomy): domain Eukaryota; kingdom Metazoa; phylum Chordata; class Actinopteri; order Siluriformes; family Ariidae; genus Neoarius; species Neoarius graeffei. Next base: position 84,252 of record NW_026869983.1, read on the forward strand.
CACACCCACACAGACTCTCTCTCTTCACTCACACACTCTCACCCACACAGACTCTCTCTCTTCACTCACACACTCTCACCCACACAGACTCTCTCTCTTCACTCACACACTCACACCCACACAGACTCTCTCTCTTCACTCACACACTCACACCCACACAGACTCTCTCTCTTCACTCACACACTCACACCCACACAGACTCTCTCTCTTCACTCACACACTCTCACCCACACAGACTCTCTCTCTTCACTCACACACTCTCACCCACACAGACTCTCTCTCTTCACTCACACACTCACACCCACACAGACTCTCTCTCTTCACTCACACACTCTCACCCACACAGACTCTCTCTCTTCACTCACACACTCACACCCACACAGACTCTCTCTCTTCACTCACACACTCTCACCCACACAGACTCTCTCTCTTCACTCACACACTCACACCCACACAGACTCTCTCTCTTCACTCACACACTCTCACCCACACAGACTCTCTCTCTTCACTCACACACTCTCACCCACACAGACTCTCTCTCTTCACTCACACACTCACACCCACACAGACTCTCTCTCTTCACTCACACACTCTCACCCACACAGACTCTCTCTCTTCACTCACACACTCTCACCCACACAGACTCTCTCTCTTCACTCACACACTCTCACCCACACAGACTCTCTCTCTTCACTCACACACTCTCACCCACACAGACTCTCTCTCTTCACTCACACACTCTCACCCACACAGACTCTCTCTCTTCACTCACACACTCACACCCACACAGACTCTCTCTCTTCACTCACACACTCTCACCCACACAGACTCTCTCTCTTCACTCACACACTCTCACCCACACAGACTCTCTCTCTTCACTCACACACTCTCACCCACACAGACTCTCTCTCTTCACTCACACCCACACAGACTCTCTCTCTTCACTCACACACTCTCACCCACACAGACTCTCTCTCTTCACTCACACCCACACAGACTCTCTCTCTTCACTCACACACTCTCACCCACACAGACTCTCTCTCTTCACTCACACCCACACAGACTCTCTCTCTTCACTCACACACTCTCACCCACACAGACTCTCTCTCTTCACTCACACACTCTCACCCACACAGACTCTCTCTCTTCACTCACACACTCACACCCACACAGACTCTCTCTCTTCACTCACACACTCTCACCCACACAGACTCTCTCTCTTCACTCACACCCACACAGACTCTCTCTCTTCACTCACACACTCTCACCCACACAGACTCTCTCTCTTCACTCACACACTCTCACCCACACAGACTCTCTCTCTTCACTCACACACTCACACCCACACAGACTCTCTCTCTTCACTCACACACTCTCACCCACACAGACTCTCTCTCTTCACTCACACCCACACAGACTCTCTCTCTTCACTCACACACTCTCACCCACACAGACTCTCTCTCTTCACTCACACACTCTCACCCACACAGACTCTCTCTCTTCACTCACACACTCTCACCCACACAGACTCTCTCTCTCACTCACACTCACTCACACCCACACAGACTCTCTCTCTTCACTCACACACTCTCACCCACACAGACTCTCTCTCTTCACTCACACACTCACACCCACACAGACTCTCTCTCTTCACTCACACACTCTCACCCACACAGACTCTCTCTCTTCACTCACACACTCTCACCCACACAGACTCTCTCTCTTCACTCACACACTCTCACCCACACAGACTCTCTCTCTTCACTCACACCCACACAGACTCTCTCTCTTCACTCACACACTCACACCCACACAGACTCTCTCTCTTCACTCACACACTCACACCCACACAGACTCTCTCTCTTCACTCACACACTCTCACCCACACAGACTCTCTCTCTTCACTCACACATCCTCTCTCTCTTCACTCACTCACACATCCTCTCTCTCTTCACTCACTCACACATCCTCTCTCTCTCACTCACACTCACACATCCTCTCTCTCTCACTCACACATCCTCTCTCACTCACACATCCTCTCTCTCTCACTCACACTCACTCACACATCCTCTCTCTCTCATTCACACATCCTCTCTCTCTCTCACTCACACATCCTCTCTCTCTCACTCACACATCCTCTCTCTCTCACTCACACATCCTCTCTCTCTCATTCACACATCCTCTCTCTCATTCACACATCCTCTCTCTCTCACTCACACTCACTCACACATCCTCTCTCTCTCACTCACACTCACATCCTCTCTCTCTCACTCACACTCACTCACACATCCTCTCTCTCTCACACTCACACTCACATCCTCTCTCTCTCACTCACACATCCTCTCTCTCTCACTCACACATCCTCTCTCTCTCACTCACACATCCTCTCTCTCTCTCTCACTCACTCACACATCCTCTCTCTCTCTTCACTCACTCACACATCCTCTCTCTCTCACTCACACTCACACATCCTCTCTCACTCACACTCACTCACACATCCTCTCTCTCTCTCACTCACACATCCTCTCTCTCTCACTCACACTCACTCACACATCCTCTCTCTCTCACTCACACTCACTCACACATCCTCTCTCTCTCACTCACACATCCTCACTCACACTCACTCACACATCCTCTCTCTCTCACTCACACTCACTCACACATCCTCTCTCTCTCACACTCACATCCTCTCTCTCTCACTCACACATCCTCTCTCTCTCACTCACACATCCTCTCTCTCTCTCTCTCTCTCTCACTCACTCACACATCCTCTCTCTCTCTTCACTCACTCACACATCCTCTCTCTCTCACTCACACATCCTCTCTCTCTCTCACTCACACATCCTCTCTCTCTCACTCACACATCCTCTCTCTCTCACTCACACATCCTCTCTCTCTCACTCACACATCCTCTCTCTCTCACTCACACATCCTCTCTCTCTCACTCACACATCCTCTCTCTCTCTCACTCACACACATCCTCTCTCTCTCACTCACACTCACTCACACATCCTCTCTCTCTCACTCACACATCCTCTCTCTCTCACTCACACTCACTCACACATCCACTCTCTCTCTTCACTCACTCACACATCCTCTCTCTCTTCACTCACTCACACATCCTCTCTCTCTTCACTCACTCACACATCCTCTCTCTCTCACTCACACTCACTCACACATCCTCTCTCTCACTCACACTCACTCACACATCCTCTCTCTCTCACTCACACTCACTCACACATCCTCTCTCTCTCACTCACACTCACTCACACATCCTCTCTCTCTCACTCACACATCCTCTCTCTCTCACTCACACATCCTCTCTCTCTCACTCACTCACACATCCTCTCTCTCTTCACTCACTCACACATCCTCTCTCTCTTCACTCACTCACACATCCTCTCTCACTCACACTCACTCACACATCCTCTCTCTCTCACTCACACATCCTCTCTCACTCACACATCCTCTCTCTCTCACTCACACTCACTCACACATCCTCTCTCTCTCATTCACACATCCTCTCTCTCTCACTCACACATCCTCTCTCTCTCACTCACACATCCTCTCTCTCTCACTCACACTCACTCACACATCCTCTCTCTCTCATTCACACATCCTCTCTCTCTCATTCACACATCCTCTCTCTCTCACTCACACTCACTCACACATCCTCTCTCTCTCATTCACACATCCTCTCTCTCTCATTCACACATCCTCTCTCTCTCACTCACACTCACTCACACATCCTCTCTCTCTCACACACACATCCTCTCTCTCTCACTCACACTCACTCACACATCCTCTCTCTCTCACTCACACTCACTCACACATCCTCTCTCTCTCATTCACACATCCTCTCTCTCTCACTCACACTCACTCACACATCCTCTCTCTCTCACTCACACATCCTCTCTCTCTCACTCACACATCCTCTCTCTCTCACTCACACATCCTCTCTCTCTCTCACTCACACATTCTCTCTCTCTCACTCACACTCACACATCCTCTCTCTCTCATTCACACATCCTCTCTCTCTCACTCACACTCACTCACACATCCTCTCTCTCTCACTCACACTCACTCACACATCCTCTCTCTCTCACTCACACATCCTCTCTCTCTCACTCACACTCACTCACACATCCTCTCTCTCTCACTCACACATCCTCTCTCTCTCACTCACACATCCTCTCTCTCTCACTCACACATCCTCTCTCTCTCACTCACACTCACTCACACATCCTCTCTCTCTCACTCACACTCACTCACACATCCTCTCTCTCTCACTCACACATCCTCTCTCTCTCTCACTCACACATCCTCTCTCTCTCACTCACACTCACTCACACATCCTCTCTCTCTCACTCACACATCCTCTCTCTCTCACTCACACATCCTCTCTCTCTCACTCACACAGACTCTCTCTCTTCACTCACACACTCTCACCCACACAGACTCTCTCTCTTCACTCACACACTCTCACCCCACACAACCTCTCTCTCTCACTCACACACTCACACCCACACAACCTCTCTCTCTCACCACACACCTCACCCACAACAACTCTCTCTCTCACTCACACCACTCACACCCACACAACACTCTCTCTCACTCCACACCTCTCACCCACACAACCTCTCTCTCTCACTCACACAACCCTCACACACACACAGACTCTCTCTCTCACTCACACCCTCTCACCCACACAGACTCTCTCTCTTCACTCACACACTCACACCCACACAGACTCTCTCTCTTCACTCACACACTCACACCCACACAGACTCTCTCTCTTCACTCACACACTCTCACCCACAAAGACTCTCTCTCTTCACTCACACTCACTCACACCCACACAGACTCTCTCTCTTCACTCACACACTCACACCCACACAGACTCTCTCTCTTCACTCACACACTCACACCCACACAGACTCTCTCTCTTCACTCACACACTCACACCCATACAGACTCTCTCTCTTCACTCACACGCTCTCACCCACACAGACTCTCTCTCTTCACTCACACCCACACAGACTCTCTCTCTTCACTCACACACTCACACCCACACAGTCCTCTCTCTCTCACTCACACACTCACACCCACACAGACTCTCTCTCTTCACTCACACACTCACACCCACACAGACACTCTCTCTTCACTCACACATCCTCTCCTCTCACTCACTCACACACTCACTCACTCACCTCACACACTCACTCACACACATCCTCTCTCTCTCACTCACAACTCACACATCCACTCTCTCTCACTCACACATCCTCTCACACTCACACATCCTCTCTCTCTACACATCACACTCACTCACACACCTCTCTCACTCACTCACTCACACATCCTCTCTCTCTCTCACTCACACATCCTCTCTCTCTCACTCACACACATCCTCTCTCTCTCACTCACACATCCTCTCTCTCCTCATTCACACATCCTCTCTCTCATTCACACATCCTCTCTCTCTCACTCACACTCACTCACACATCCTCTCTCTCTCACTCACACTCACATCCTCTCTCTCTCACTCACACTCACTCACACATCCTCTCTCTCTCACACTCACACTCACATCCTCTCTCTCTCACTCACACATCCTCTCTCTCTCACTCACACATCCTCTCTCTCTCACTCACACATCCTCTCTCTCTCTCTCACTCACTCACACATCCTCTCTCTCTCTCACTCACTCACACATCCTCTCTCTCTCACTCACACTCACACATCCTCTCTCACTCACACTCACTCACACATCCTCTCTCTCTCACTCACACTCACTCACACATCCTCTCTCTCTCACACTCACACATCCTCTCTCTCTCTTCACTCACTCACACATCCTCTCTCTCTCACTCACACTCACACATCCTCTCTCACTCACACACTCACTCACACATCCTCTCTCTCTCACTCACACTCACTCACACATCCTCTCTCTCTCACTCACACTCACTCACACATCCTCTCTCTCTCACACTCACATCCTCTCTCTCTCACCTCACACATCCTCTCTCTCTCTCACTCACACATCCTCTCTCTCTCACTCTCACACTCACTCACACATCCTCTCTCTCTTCACTCACTCACACATCCTCTCTCTTCACTCACACATCCTCTCTCTCTCACACTCACACATCCTCTCTCTCTCTCACTCACACACATCCTCTCTCTCTCACTCACACATCCTCTCTCTCTCACTCACACACTCCTCTCTCTCTCACTCACACATCCTCTCTCTCTCACTCACACATCCTCTCTCTCTCACTCACACATCCTCTCTCTCTCTCACTCACACACAACCTCTCTCTCTCACTCACACTCACTCACACATCCTCTCTCTCTCACTCACACATCCTCTCTCTCTCTCACTCACACTCACTCACACATCCACTCTCTCTCTTCACTCACTCACACATCCTCTCTCTCTTCACTCACTCACACAGTCCTCTCTCTCTTCACTCACTCACACATCCTCTCTCTCTCACTCACACTCACTCACACATCCTCTCTCTCTCACTCACACAGACTCTCTCTCTCACTCACACACTCACACTCACACAGCCTCTCTCTCTCACTCACACTCACTCACACAGCCTCTCTCTCTCACTCACACCACTCACACACGCTCTCTCTCTTCACTCACTCACACATCCTCTCTCTCTTCACTCACTCACAACATCCTCTCTCTCTCACTCACAGCTCACTCACACAGCCTCTCTCTCTCACTCACACATCCTCTCTCACTCACACATCCTCTCTCTCTCACTCACACTCACTCACACATCCTCTCTCTCTCATCACAACATCCTCTCTCTCCTCACTCACACATCCTCTCTCTCTCACTCACACATCCTCTCTCTCTCACTCACACTCACACCACACAGTCCTCTCTCTCTCATTCACACATCCTCTCTCTCTCACTCACGACATCCTCTCTCTCTCACTCACACTCACTCACACAGTCCTCTCTCTCTTCACTCACACATCCTCTCTCTCTCATTCACACATCCTCTCTCTCTCACTCACACTCACTCACACATTCCTCTCTCTCTCACACACACACCTCTCTCTCTCACTCACACTCACTCACACAGCCTCTCTCTCTCACTCACACTCACTCACACATCCTCTCTCTCTCATTCACACATCCTCTCTCTCTCACTCACACTCACTCACACAGTCCTCTCTCTCTCACTCACACATCCTCTCTCTCTCACTCACACATCCTCTCTCTCTCACTCACACAGCCTCTCTCTCTCTCTCTCACTCACACATCTCTCTCTCTCACTCACACTCACACATCCTCTCTCTCTCACTCACACATCCTCTCTCTCACTCACACTCACTCACACATCCTCTCTCTCACTCTCACACTCACCACACATCCTCTCTCTCTCACACTCACACAGCCTCTCTCTCTTCACTCACACTCACTCACACATCCTCTCTCTCTCACTCACACACCTCTCTCACACACACAGCCTCTCTCTCTCACTCACACATCCTCTCTCTCTCACTCACACTCACTCACACATCCTCTCTCTCTCACTCACACTCACTCACAGACTCTCAGCATCTCACTCTCACTCACACATCCTCTCTCTCTCACTCACACATCCTCTCTCTCTCTCACTCACACATCCTCTCTCTCTCACTCACACTCACTCACACATCCTCTCTCTCTCACTCACACATCCTCTCTCTCTCACTCACACATCCTCTCTCTCTCACTCACACAGACTCTCTCTCTTCACTCACACACTCTCACCCACACAGACTCTCTCTCTCACTCACACACTCTCACCCACACAGACTCTCTCTCTTCACTCACACACTCTCACCCACACAGACTCTCTCTCTTCACTCACACACTCTCACCCACACAGACTCTCTCTCTTCACTCACACCTCTCACCCACACAGACTCTCTCTCTTCACTCACACACTCACACCCACACAGACTCTCTCTCTTCACTCACACACTCACACCCACACAGACTCTCTCTCTTCACTCACACACTCACACCCACACAGACTCTCTCTCTTCACTCACACACTCACACCCACACAGACTCTCTCTCTTCACTCACACGCTCACACCCACACAGACTCTCTCTCTTCACTCACACACTCACACCCACACAGACTCTCTCTCTTCACTCACACACTCACACCCACACAGACTCTCTCTCTTCACTCACACACTCTCACCCACACAGACTCTCTCTCTTCACTCACACACTCTCACCCACACAGACTCTCTCTCTTCACTCACACACTCACACCCACACAGACTCTCTCTCTTCACTCACACACTCTCACCCACACAGACTCTCTCTCTTCACTCACACACTCACACCCACACAGACTCTCTCTCTTCACTCACACACTCTCACCCACACAGACTCTCTCTCTCACTCACACACTCACACCACACAGACTCTCTCTCTTCACTCACACACTCTCACACCCACACAGACTCTCTCTCTTCACTCACACTCTCACACCCACACAGACTCTCTCTCTTCACTCACACACTCACACCCACACAGACTCTCTCTCTTCACTCACACACTCACACCCACACAGACTCTCTCTCTTCACTCACACACTCTCACCCACACAGACTCTCTCTCTTCACTCACACACTCTCACCACACAGACTCTCTCTCTTCACTCACACACCTCACACCCACACAGACTCTCTCTCTTCACTCACACACTCTCACCCACACAGACTCTCTCTCTTCACTCACACACTCACACCCACACAGACTCTCTCTCTTCACTCACACACTCTCACCCACACAGACTCTCTCTCTTCACTCACACACTCACACCCACACAGACTCTCTCTCTTCACTCACACACTCTCACCCACACAGACTCTCTCTCTTCACTCACACACTCTCACCCACACAGACTCTCTCTCTTCACTCACACACTCACACCCACACAGACTCTCTCTCTTCACTCACACACTCTCACCCACACAGACTCTCTCTCTTCACTCACACACTCTCACCCACACAGACTCTCTCTCTTCACTCACACACTCACACCCACACAGACTCTCTCTCTTCACTCACACACTCTCACCCACACAGACTCTCCTCTCTTCACTCACACACTCTCACCCACACAGACTCTCTCTCTTCACTCACACACTCACACCCACACAGACTCTCTCTCTTCACTCACACACTCTCACCCACACAGACTCTCTCTCTTCACTCACACACTCACACCCACACAGACTCTCTCTCTTCACTCACACACTCTCACCCACACAGACTCTCTCTCTTCACTCACACACTCTCACCCACACAGACTCTCTCTCTTCACTCACACACTCTCACCCACACAGACTCTCTCTCTTCACTCACACACTCTCACCCACACAGACTCTCTCTCTTCACTCACACACTCTCACCCACACAGACTCTCTCTCTTCACTCACACACTCTCACCCACACAGACTCTCTCTCTTCACTCACACACTCTCACCCACACAGACTCTCTCTCTTCACTCACACACTCTCACCCACACAGACTCTCTCTCTTCACTCACGACACTCTCACCCACACAGACTCTCTCTCTTCACTCACACACTCTCACCCACACAGACTCTCTCTCTTCACTCACACACTCTCACCCACACAGACTCTCTCTCTTCACTCACACACTCTCACCCACACAGACTCTCTCTCTTCACTCACACACTCTCACCCACACAGACTCTCTCTCTTCACTCACACACTCTCACCCACACAGACTCTCTCTCTTCACTCACACCTCACCACACAGACTCTCTCTCTTCACTCACACACTCTCACCCACACAGACTCTCTCTCTTCACTCACACACTCACCACACAGACTCTCTCTCTTCACTCACACACGTCTCACCCAACACAGACTCTCTCTCTTCACTCACACACTCTCACCCACACAGACTCTCTCTCTTCACTCACACACTCACACCCACACAGACTCTCTCTCTTCACTCACACACTCTCACCCACACAGACTCTCTCTCTCACTCACACTCCACACAGACTCTCTCTCTTCACTCACACACTCTCACCCACACAGACTCTCTCTCTTCACTCACACACTCTCACCCACACAGACTCTCTCTCTTCACTCACACACTCTCACCCACACAGACTCTCTCTCTTCACTCACACACTCTCACCCACACAGACTCTCTCTCTTCACTCACACACTCACCCACACAGACTCTCTCTCTTCACTCACACACTCACACCCACACAGACTCTCTCTCTTCACTCACACACTCTCACCCACACAGACTCTCTCTCTTCACTCACACACTCACACCCACACAGACTCTCTCTCTTCACTCACACACTCACACCCACACAGACTCTCTCTCTTCACTCACACACTCTCACCCACACAGACTCTCTCTCTTCACTCACACACTCACACCCACACAGACTCTCTCTCTTCACTCACACACTCTCACCCACACAGACTCTCTCTCTTCACTCACACACTCTCACCCACACAGACTCTCTCTCTTCACTCACACACTCTCACCCACACAGACTCTCTCTCTTCACTCACACACTCTCACCCACACAGACTCTCTCTCTTCACTCACACACTCTCACCCACACAGACTCTCTCTCTTCACTCACACACTCTCACCCACACAGACTCTCTCTCTTCACTCACACACTCTCACCCACACAGACTCTCTCTCTTCACTCACACACTCACACCCACACAGACTCTCTCTCTTCACTCACACACTCTCACCCACACAGACTCTCTCTCTTCACTCACACCCACACAGACTCTCTCTCTTCACTCACACACTCTCACCCACACAGACTCTCTCTCTTCACTCACACTCTCACCACACAGACTCTCTCTCTTCACTCACACACTCTCACCCACACAGACTCTCTCTCTTCACTCACACACTCTCACCCACACAGACTCTCTCTCTTCACTCACACTCTCACCCACACAGACTCTCTCTCTTCACTCACACACTCTCACCCACACAGACTCTCTCTCTTCACTCACACTCTCACCACACAGACTCTCTCTCTTCACTCACACACTCTCACCCACACAGACTCTCTCTCTTCACTCACACACTCTCACCCACACAGACTCTCTCTCTTCACTCACACACTCACACCCACACAGACTCTCTCTCTTCACTCACACACTCTCACCCACACAGACTCTCTCTCTTCACTCACACACTCTCACCCACACAGACTCTCTCTCTTCACTCACACACTCTCACCCACACAGACTCTCTCTCTTCACTCACACACTCACACCCACACAGACTCTCTCTCTTCACTCACACACTCTCACCCACACAGACTCTCTCTCTTCACTCACACACTCTCACCCACACAGACTCTCTCTCTTCACTCACACACTCACACCCACACAGACTCTCTCTCTTCACTCACACACTCTCACCCACACAGACTCTCTCTCTTCACTCACACACTCTCACCCACACAGACTCTCTCTCTTCACTCACACACTCTCACCCACACAGGACTCTCTCTCTTCACTCACACACTCTCACCCACACAGACTCTCTCTCTTCACTCACACACTCTCACCCACACAGACTCTCTCTCTTCACTCACACACTCTCACCCACACAGACTCTCTCTCTTCACTCACACACTCTCACCCACACAGACTCTCTCTCTTCACTCACACACTCACACCCACACAGACTCTCTCTCTTCACTCACACACTCACCCACACAGACTCTCTCTCTTCACTCACACACTCTCACCCACACAGACTCTCTCTCTTCACTCACACTCTCTCACTCCACACAGACTCTCTCTCTTCACTCACACACTCTCACCCACACAGACTCTCTCTCTTCACTCACACACTCTCACCCACACAGACTCTCTCTCTTCACTCACACACTCTCACCCACACAGACTCTCTCTCTTCACTCTCACCCACACAGACTCTCTCTCTTCACTCACACACTCTCACCCACACAGACTCTCTCTCTTCACTCACACACTCTCACCCACACAGACTCTCTCTCTTCACTCACACACTCTCACCCACACAGACTCTCTCTCTTCACTCACACACTCTCACCCACACAGACTCTCTCTCTTCACTCACACACTCTCAACCCACACAGACTCTCTCTCTTCACTCACACACTCTCACCCACACAGACTCTCTCTCTTCACTCACACACTCTCACCCACTACAGACTCTCTCTCTTCACTCTCACACCACACAGACTCTCTCTCTTCACTCACACACTCTCACCCACAGACTCTCTCTCTTCACTCACACACTCACACCCACACAGACTCTCTCTCTTCACTCACACACTCTCACCCACACAGACTCTCTCTCTTCACTCACACACTCTCACCCACACAGACTCTCTCTCTTCACTCACACACGTCTCACCCACACAGACTCTCTCTCTTCACTCACACGACTCTCACCCACACAGACTCTCTCTCTTCACTCACACTCTCTCACCCACACAGACTCTCTCTCTTCACTCACACACTCTCACCCACACAGACTCTCTCTCTTCACTCACACACTCTCACCCACACAGACTCTCTCTCTTCACTCACACACTCTCACCCACACAGACTCTCTCTCTTCACTCACACACTCTCACCCACACAGACTCTCTCTCTTCACTCACACACTCTCACCCACACAGACTCTCTCTCTTCACTCACACACTCACACCCACACAGACTCTCTCTCTTCACTCACTACACTCTCACCCACACAGACTCTCTCTTCTTCACTCACACACTCTCACTCCACACAGACTCTCTCTCTCACTCACACACTCTCACCCACACAGACTCTCTCTCTCACTCACACTCCACCACACAGACTCTCTCTCTTCACTCACACACTCTCACCCACACAGACTCTCTCTCTTCACTCACACACTCTCACCCACACAGACTCTCTCTCTTCACTCACACACTCTCACCCACACAGACTCTCTCTCTTCACTCACACAGCTCTCACCCACACAGACTCTCTCTCTTCACTCACACACTCTCACCCACACAGACTCTCTCTCTTCAGCTCACACACTCTCACCCACACAGACTCTCTCTCTTCACTCACGACACTCTCACCCACACAGACTCTCTCTCTTCACTCACACACTCTCACCCACTACAGACTCTCTCATCTTCACTCACACACTCTCACCCACACAGACTCTCTCTCTTCACTCACACACTCACACCCACACAGACTCTCTCTCTTCAC
>NW_026869984.1:0-58756 GCF_027579695.1 Neoarius graeffei
GTGTGCGAGTGCGCTTTAGTGTCCACAGTGCTGAGGGGTGAGGTGAGGGTCTACAGGTCGAGTGTGTTGAGGGAGAAACCCTGAGAGAACAGAGGGTTATAGAACACCGCCAGGTTTTTATCATCAGGGCCAGAGCTGCTGGACGCCAGAGCTGCTGGACCCCACAGCGGGCAGCCCGGGACCCGGTTCTGGTTTCTGTTCGGTGTCGTGTTTATGGGCCGCAAACTAGCACTAATGCTCAAACACTCTCCAGTCCAACGTGGGCTTGATCACAGCTTTACTGTAGGGGTGTTGTGTAGAGAGGGGAGTTCATACACAGCAAATAAAATAAGGGTGGAATACAGGCTTGTGGAAGATCTATCTATCTATCTATCTATCTATCTATCTATCTATCTATCTATCTATCTATCTATCTATCTTATACTGTACTATAAATTACTTCTAATGCTCAAATACTGTAGTACACTGACTTTGAACGCAGCTTTACTTTAGTGTATAGAGAGAGGAGTTTATTGACAGACAATAAGGATAGAATACAGGCATGTGGCAGACCTATCTATCTATCTATCTATCTATCTATCTATCTATCTATCTATCTATCTATCTAGTACTATAAACTACTTCTAATGGTGAAACACTGTTTAGTACAGTGTGGGTTTGAACACAGCTTTACTTAGTTTAAATGTATAGAGAGGCGTTTATCTACAGCAAATAAACTAGGGACAGATTATAGGCTTGTGGAAGACTTCTCTATCTACAGGCCATTTGCACTTGCATCACGAATCTCCCATGATGCTCTCTGATTTTGTGTCCGCCATCTCTGTGGTATAGCATTCATGGTGACTGAGGAGAGTACATTGGCAAACTGTAAGTTTTCGCACGTATATCACGAATTGAGTAATAGTGACAAGGTCAGATACAGGGGAAAGATGAAAGAATATGTTCGGGGTAGATCCGTACAGCGGTGTTGTAGAGTATGAGGACGATGTACGGATGTGGCCGAGTGTGAATTACACAGACATCGTGAATTACTTGGTGTTCACTACTAGCTGCGTCACTGGTACCCACTGATGTACGCTATCATTTACTGTTTAGCGCGAGTTTACTGTAAGGATCTAGTCAGTTCCTGATGTGGGCAAATGTTACACAAAACATAAACCAAATTACTGACGTCTTCTAAGTAGGGATGTTAACCGATGACCGTTTGACCGATGGTTGACGGAATCAACATCAACCTGTTAATTTTTTTTGGTTGTCGGTTAAAAAAAAAAAAATCAATCGTTTTGAAGCTGTCGATTTTGGAGCGGAGAACCTGGAATTCTGTGTTGTAAACGCTTGGGGCGTGCCATGCGGTGTAAGGTCGACAGCTGACAAATCAGAAACACCCATTCAGTCATGTCCCGCCCTCCCGCCCCAGTTGAAGACAGCTGCCACTCGGCGAGAGAAAAGTGTAGACACAGGCTTTTTAGCTTACAAATTACTATTCTGTTTTTTTTAATTATTATTAGAAGGCACATGGAGTTTAGTCCCGCCTTGGCCAGTGCATTCTGAAAGTATGTTTCGGTCTGTAGCCAACCATGCATGTTATTGCAGATCATCTCTCTCCACACAAACTAAAGGCACAGATGCCGACTTTTTCACGGCTGAATCGTGCAGATCCGATTTTTTTTTTTTTAGGGGGGGCGTTGGAGTGTCTGAATAATTTCATCAGAGTAAATTCTGTATTAAAATTACTGAATAAGCAAATGCCGTTGAAATTATTCAGACACTCCAACGCCCCCCCCCCCCCCCCCCCAAAAAAAAAATCGCATCTGCACGATTCAGCCGTGAAAAAGGCGGCATCCGCCAAAAGGCGCGCCGTTTGCGTCCCTGTTAAACTCATAGGTTAACCGACTTTAACCGACTAATGAGGCTCGGTGGTCGGTCAAGATTTTTTTTAGTTTTCGCCATCCCTACTTCTAAAGGCCAATTTATGCTGACAACCCAGTCCTCGCAGACGGTGTCGCAGATAGCGTCTGCGTAGCCCCCCCACCTTCGCAGACGCTCTGCGCGCACCTCCCAAAAATTGTGACCACCGCAGAAGCCTCGCAGACAGCGTCGCAGACAAGAGGGCTCTGATTGGTCCACTCTACATCCGCTGTACACGCACTTCCGCTTCCCTACTTTCCCGGTTTGGTTTGTTTTCACGACCGGCATTTTTAAAAACACGAGCGAAGATGGAGCAGCATGAAGAGCGGTTGATCGAGGAAGTGAGGAAGTACGCACATCTATACGACTCCAGTTCTAGTCATTATAAGTAACCGGAGGATAAACACTCCACTAACCACACCCACCAACTACTCCTAGCGCTTTCGTGACTTCGTGCCCCCTTGCGTTGTAGTGGTGAATAACATCGCGCACGCCTATTACTCCCCGCTCAACGATAAATTACAACTGTCTGCGAAAAGCTATCTGCGAAAGCCTTGTCACAAGAGCATGCAGAGGCCTTAAGGCGACATTTTACCGTCAACTACCTCCATTTTACTGCGGCTTTGCGCTCTGCTTTTGTAACTGCAGTATAAATTGGAGTAGCGCTTACGTGTATATCACTTACAGTATGTCGCATCTTTATATATATTTTTGTCTACGGTTCACATAAACGGTAGAAATATAAACTTGCCCTTTACGAAATGATCTGCACATACTTGGGCCATCCTTAAAAAAAAAATCCGTTTCCTGTCCACCGGGTGAGCAAAAAAATTTTCAGTCGGGAGGGAGGGATTTTTTTTTATTTTTATATGGATGGATAAGAAATCGCAATGCTGTGTTTGCTTTTTCTTTCAGTACTTTATTACAAAAGCAGACACATTTAATAAAATGATGGTTTAATCAACTGAAACTTGTACAAAAACTGTAAGTTAGCATTTTAAATGCTGACTGCAACATTTGCAAAACTTTTACAAAGGTACTTAAAATGTCCGACACACGGACTTTTTGTAGTTCTAAATCGAGCGTTAGGCCGAGTTCGGATGAAATTACACTATTAAAAAAATGATCACTGAATGATTTGCTTTTCTGAATCTTTACTATTTTGTTGTTCGCTAGAATACCATTTTGCGATTTCACACTTAAGCAAATGTTTGAAAACTCCGGATCTCCTTCCTTCATGGTGGTTGCCATTTTTTTGTGCCGCACGGCGCATGCGCAGAGCTGATTCAGTTCTATATTCTGCGCGGAATGCAGGGCTTTCCACAAGCGCCGGCTGCCGGCCACACAATTAAGTCCAGCCGGCTACTTTAATGACTATTATTTTTGTAGCCCACAGGCTCTAAATATTAATTTTCGATTTTAATAAAATTAAATGTTTATCTAACGGACTGACAATAATGTCAAACTGAACCGCACTCATTTAAGTTGTGATTCGCGCTGTTTGTACCGATAATAACCACAAATTCCCCGCAGACTCCGTTGATCAGGGGAGAGTAACTCATCCGCAGCCCCGACATGCGGTGTGTGCGCGCGCTCGGCGGAGGCAGTAGTGTGTCGGAGGGAACAGAAGCAGAGATAACGCTTATTTTGTCTCCGGTAAACCAGTCTTCTCTCGTTCAATTACGTGCTGGCATCAAAAGACACCGTTGGTTGTAAATGAAGCCAAACTGAGTGGTTGGAGTGTATTTTCATACACAAATGGAGAAATGTTGGCTGAGTGTGTAATTGTGTCGCCCCACTGCAGACCGTTGTCGTTGTTAATTCATAGCGTGCTCAGCTGCGTGAATGTGTCATGCACCGAAAATAAGAGATTTACAAGCCAGGAACGCCTCATGATGCAATACGCAAGAAAAGAAAGAAGATTTACTGCCATTTTACTTTGTATTTGAGTAATGTGAATAAATAAATGGTCTGTGGAAAACGCATTTAATCCTGGGAACTGCGTGCACAGGAGTTTATTTTGTGTTTACTCCCCCCGGCTGGCTACTTATTTGTCATGGCTGGCTAGTATGAGCCTTAGTGGAAAGCCCTGGGAATGCGGAAATGTCAATTTCGATTTTAGATTTACGAACCCGAAAAAAATGTCGAAAAACCGGTGTTAAAAAAAAAAAATTTCAACCGCACAAACGGCACTCACCCGGCCGGTGGACCGGAAACAGAACATTTTTTAATAATGGCCTTGTATATGTTTGTCGCTGGTGTCTTTTATGTCCGATCTGTTCAGATTTGCAAGCCACTGTCTTTACGGCTTAGATCTTCCATTTGGTGTCTTTCTTGCATTTTAACACCGGGTAAGCTGAACAATTGGACTCCAGCCTTAGCAGAATTGTTCGAGCAGCCGATTACTGAGCAAATTTGCGGCATTTCGTATTAAGGGACTTGTTGCTATGCATGCGTTCTTCCACAAAGATGGAGGACACAGCTGAATTGGAGAGGGTCATGGGACATGACCCAAGATGGCGGACACAGCTAAATCAGAGAGCTGAATCGGAGAGGGTCATGCAGGGGCTTCAAAGTTTGGGAGAATAGCAGGGTACAAATAATTTACAGCAGGGTGCAAAATGGTAAAATGTCTGCCAGCGGCAGACATAATGCACGCAAAGCATGCAGGTAGATAGATAGATAGATAGATAGATAGATAGATAGATAGATATATAGATAGATAGATAGATAGATAGATATAGAGAGAGATATGCAAGTATGAATTTTTCATGGGGTGGGATGGTTTGGAACAGGCCATCTAAAATTGGGATAACATTTACCCGGGACGGGTATTTGAGGCGGGGCGTCTAGCTTAAGCTTGATTAGCGTTGTTACGCACGCCAGTGTTTCCCACAGAAATTTTGGAGACTATGGGGGCAAGCCATGGGGGAGGCGCGGGGGTTGTTTAAAATTGAGTGATATGTTAAATATTAAGTTATTACTGAAAAACTATTGATTAAAAATCAGACACTGAGAAATGGTCCTATAAACAACTTTACCAATATAAAAGATTCCCAGGACTACAAAAATGCAGAAAAATAGGCTTTACTTATCCAAATGCACCTGTTGGTTCAAAAGTTAAAGTGCAGAGAACCTCACAGCACAACATGAAGTTACCTTAAAATATAATATAAATGCCTCAGCTTTCATGTAAGAAAAAAAAAACTATTAATACTAGTACTGTGTGCAGGCAGTCTCTCCTGAAGACTAAATTAAACAATAATTATAAACTAATAAAATAAATGGCTCAGGCTTCATAGAAGAAAAAACAATTTGAACAGAATCTCACAGTATGATGCTGAAGCTGCCTAAACAATGGAAAATAAAATACCATTTTGGCAAAAATGTTGGCATCCATTAATTTCTTGTATTAAGTAAAAAAATATGTTGCCAGATACTGCTGACGTTTTACAGCCCAAAATATGTTCAAAACCCGCCAAAATGCACTTAAAACCGCCCAGATTGGGCGGGAAAACGCGCAATCTGGCAACACAGGGGCAGTAATGGCTGCACTCGTGTCGAGGATGTAAACACAGTTGACGCGGCAACGGACATACATGACATAGTGGATGTAATTTACGTTCACAACTTTTTTTTGCTGTCAGAAATATTTTTAATATTAAATTTTGTGACTCGACTGACAATAGCCGGCGGCATAACAAGCCATAGCCGGCGATTTGCCGCCGGTGACCGGCTACTTTTGAGACCGCTGGTCATGGGACATGACCCAAGATGGCGGACACAGCTAAATCGGAGTGATGGCGGACACAGCCATCAGCTAAACATGGGACACGTGACTTCATGTGCAAACTGTCTGTCTGTCTGTCTGTCTAGCCATCCATCCAGTACTGTACGGTACTTCTAATGGTGAAACACTGTTTAGTACGGTTTGGTTTTGAACGCAGCCTTGTATTGCTTTAGTGTGTGTGTGTGTGTGTGTATATAGAGTACAGTTCCTATAGAGTGAATAAGATAAGGACTAAATATATCGTCTCCGGTAAGAGTCTGTCTAAACTGTACCATACTATACCGATAGAGAGATTTAGTCACTGCCTAAAAGCGAAGCTCCTGATGAGTTTATGAGCAAAATCACCCTGAATAGAATAATAATATTACAGCACCATGAACAAACCATCGAATTATGACGCGTCGTATTTTTCACCTCAGTGAGACCAGTAATGAGAGACACATCGCAGGTACGATACAGATTTATTCCTTTCTTTGACACCCAGAAAGGTAGCGGTAGGAAAAGAAGGAAAGATGCTCGTAATTGTTATTGAACTATTGTTACGAATATATACCCAGGTATATAATAGTGTAAATAGATATTATTTTTGTAAAAAAGTGAAAAAAGGATTAATAAAATG
Organism: Neoarius graeffei; assembly: GCF_027579695.1. Taxonomy (NCBI): domain Eukaryota; kingdom Metazoa; phylum Chordata; class Actinopteri; order Siluriformes; family Ariidae; genus Neoarius; species Neoarius graeffei. The sequence continues at coordinate 6,318 of NW_026869984.1, forward strand.
GAAAAAAAATTTTTTTTTGTTTGGGGGGGAGGTGTTACGAATATATACCCAGGTACACATACACTGACACCGTTTGGTTTATTTGTTTACTTTTCTGGCACTGCTGCACAGGCAATGTGTGTAGCTGATGGTCCCTCATGGGGGGGGTGGAGCTCCACCCTCAAATGTATTAATGAGGACACGTGTGCGGAGAAGGTCGGTGGTGTTGGGAATGACGTTCAGCGAGTGAGCAGAGTCAAGGTCTGAAGATGGCAGTGGAAGTTGTTGAAACGTGTGTCCAGGCCTGGTGAAGTGCCGGAGGCCTTAGACGGCTTTTTCCTCTCCTGGATTGGAGGTGGACATTTCTGTTTGCTGCGACGGGTTTTGCTTTTCGTTTTTGTTTTGGGTAGGCTAGCCTAGTTTTGTTTTGCACGTCGCTTGAGTTATCCACGCCGGGACAACGCTGAACACCCCAACATCTGTGAGAACTGTACCTGGGAAACACCCCGTTTTAAAACGATATAAAACAAACCTTGAACTACCTCGACGAGAGGACAACCGAGTGAACTGCGCGGCCCAGACGGACACTGGCACTTTGAGGGACCTCAGTCAAGTGCCAGTAGCGTTTGTTTACAGCCATACACCACAAACACACCACGTTACGTTTCTTTCCCTAACACGCATACATATTGGGGGGGGGTAAACGAGCCAGGAGGGGAACGTAACGTAACACTATACAATAATTGTTTACACGAGTGTGCAGAGTAAGCAATCGTTCAGATAAAAAAAAGCATACAATGGAAAGCTATGTTGCCCGCTATGATTAACACCCCCCCCCCCCCCCCCCCCCGGCTTTTTTAGTAATCGATATTTTCCGTAAAACGTGTTTGTAAATAATCCCACATTTAGTTTCTTAAAAACCAAATTAAAAATAAGTGCTGGATACGAACCCGTCTATCTTATGTAAACAAAGTACACATTTCGTTGTCCGGTGGTCACGTGTTCACGAGAGACGTTGCCTTGCACTTGCAGTCGGGTTCCCTGTGGTGGTGCTTGTATGTACGGATGTAGTTCGTATGTAGGGTCGTCGTACGGTCTCAAAAGCCATCAGAAATCAGGTCGATCCTTTAGCATATTCTCTTAAGTATCAGGGCTCTACGTTAACTTTGAGACATGGTTGCCCATTCGGGCAACCATTTGTAGAAATCTGGTTGCCCGAACTCAGAACATGGTTGCCCAAATATTACATATTATTTTTTTTTTAATTTATTATTCAACCTTCTCAGACGCTGTCTGTATCAACAAGCATTGACACTAGCGCCCCGTGTGAGTAATGCGGTAATTAGTCATGTAGTGAAGGACATCCCAATAGTCAGTCCCCCCAGGATTTCGCGGGCCTTTTTTGTGATTGTTGTGGGCTAAAATGTCTGATGTTGTGGGGGTTTTTCCAAAAAATTGCGATGAAAGTTGCGGTGTTTTTAGGTTTTTGTTGCGATTACATTGCGGGAGGAAGTGAAAGTTGCGAGAAATTGTTGCGATTTTCTCTTTTTGTGATTAAAATTGAGTGATATGTTAAATATTAAGTTATTACCGAAAAACTATTGATTAAAAAAACAAAGACACTGAGAAATGGTCCTATAAACAACTTTACCAATATAAAAGATTACCAGGACTACAAAAATGCAGAAAAATAGGCTTTATTTATCCAAATGCTCCTGTTGGTTCAAAAGTTAAAGTGCAGAGAACCTCACAGCACAACATGAAGTTACCTTCAAATATAATATAAATGCCTCAGCTTTCATGTAAGAAAAAAACTATTAATACTAGTACTGTGTGCAGGCAGTCTCTCCTGAAGACTAAATTAAACAATAATTATAAACTAATAAAATAAATGGCTCAGGCTTCATAGAAGAAAAAAAAACAATTTGAACAGAATCTCACAGTATGATGCTGAAGCTGCCTAAACAATGGAAAATAAAATACCATTTTGGCAAAAATGTTGGCATCCATTAATTTCTTGTATTAAGTAAAAAAAAAATAAAGTGCACACAGTCCTTCACTGTAAACATAACACACTTTCAGTAACAGAATTTAAGCCTATATAAACACTGACTCGCACATCATGCAATGTTGCCAGATACTGCTGACGTTTTCCAGCCCAAAATATGTTCAAAACCCGCCAAAATGCACTTAAAACCGCCCAATCTGGCAACACTGCGCACATGCTGCTTCTCTTGAACGTATACACGGAAGTAAGGCGGAAGGTAGTTTGTCGATGTCACCTCAAGACGACGCCAATGATTGGTCAAATTTGCGGGAAAGTTGCGGTGATTGCATACAATTGCAACACCGCCCTGAATTTGCGGGGATTGGTTGAATTTGCGTTGAAGTTGCAAATCGCAACATCGCGAAATCCTGGAGGGTCTGAATAGAACGCTGAATATACACTACGCGATAATTATTAGCAATGGGAAACTGCATTGCGAGCCTATGATGTGCAAATGTGAATTCCGCTAGTTGTTGAACATCCCGTAATGATAACATGGACTCGGTCTTTCCAAGTCAAACAATCGCAAATCGTGATGGAATTTAATCATAATATGAATGAATAAACATCGTTTTTGGCAGCACGGTGGTGTAGTGGTTAGCGCTGTCGCCTCACAGCAAGAAGGTCCGGGTTCGAGCCCCGTGGCCGGCGAGGGCCTTTCTGTGCGGAGTTTGCATGTTCTCCCCGTGTCCGTGTGGGTTTCCTCCGGGTGCTCCGGTTTCCCCCACAGTCCAAAGACATGCAGGTTAGGTTAACTGGTGACTCTAAATTGACCGTAGGTGTGAATGTGAGTGTGAATGGTTGTCTGTGTCTATGTGTCAGCCCTGTGATGACCTGGCGACTTGTCCAGGGTGTACCCCGCCTTTCGCCCGTAGTCAGCTGGGATAGGCTCCAGCTTGCCTGCGACCCTGTAGAAGGATAAAGCGGCTAGAGATAATGAGATGAGATGAGAAACATCGTTTTTCACGTAAGTTGACATATTTGGGTAGTTGCCCGATCGGGCAAGCATTTGTGAGAGTCTGGTTGTCCGAATCTATTGAATGGTTGCCCCGGGCAATCGGGCTACTGTTAATGTCGAGCCCTGAGTATGGAGCTCCGTTCTGTGCGCTTTGCTATAAACTACTTATTACAATGTTGACACGTTATTTAGGACATTTGTGGTTTTGAACGCAGCTTTATCATGTAGAGAGTGGCGTTTTTAATCCAAAAGCGAAAATAAATGATTAAATCAGGACTGAGTATCGGATTGAGTCAGACTGTAACATAGGTCTGTTTATCTGTCGATACTGTATGATACTATACTCCAAACCACAGTGTTGACAGTATATTGTGGTGTATATCGCTTTAGCGTATAGAGAGCAGTCTTTATAGCCTGCTAAAATATCCAATGTAAGGAATAAACAAACACGGGCCCAAAGCTACATTCCAAAGCTCACCTATGGTCATGAGCTTTGGGTAGTGACCGAAAGCACGAGATCGTGGGTACAAGCGGCTGAAATGAGCTTTCTCCGTAGGGTGGCTGGGCTCAGCCTTAGGGTGAGGAGCTCAGACATCTGGAGGGATCTTGGAGTAGAGCTGCTGCCCCTTCATGTCGAAAGGAGTCGGCTGAGGTGGTTCGGGCATCTGATTCGGATGCCTCCTGGGCGCCTTCCTTTGGAGGCTTTCCGGACACGTCCAACTGGGACGAGACTTCGGGGTAGACCCAGAACACGCTGGATAGATTATATATCTTATCTGGCCTGGGAGCGCCTTGGGGTTCCCCAGGAAGAACTGGAAAGAGTTGCTGGGGAGAGGGACACCTGGAATAGCCTGCCGCCACCGCGACCCGACTTCAGATAAGCTCGAGAGAATGGAATCGGGCTCAGATGATGCCCATATCTGTGTGTGGACACTCTTAGGACTAAAAGTACCAGACTGTACTTGTGGCTGGAGTGCTACCATCAAGGGAACATATTTTGTACTTTTAGTGTGTAGTAGAATTATTTTACCCCCAAACTTTATAAAAGTAATTGCAGGTGCCTGGATAACTGGACCTTCAAGTACTTTTTGAGAGATTCATGTTTTAATTTTGTAGATCTTCACTTGATTAGAATAGTCTGGTGGTTCAGCCTGTACTAGTCTCGTGTTGGTTCTGTAGAGGGTTGAAGGGGAGGGTGTTGCTCGACAGTCGCAGTTCGTTAGCCGTAAAGCAAACATGGTTTGTTTATATGTTTGGCTGAAACGTTGCTGCCTGAGACTCAGTATCTCCTACTGACGCTTTGAGTCACGGGAGCGCATGTTTGACTTACCCAACATTTCAACAAGTGTTTGTGCTGCGTTCATGGTGGATTTGAAGCATGAGTCTGCAGCTTGTGATAGTCATTTCCCATGTTGTCATATTCAACATGCAAAATGGGGGAAAAAAAAAAGAACATTGACACTTCTATGACCTCTCTAGCATGACTGTTGTTTGCTTTGTTGGAGCGTGTAAAGCTCATTAACAAGCCACTGTACTTTTACAGTTACAGACCTGAGTGGCTGCTGAGTCTGTTATAGTGAACTTTCAACATTATGCATCGGTTTGCAGGGGTTTTTCTAGAAAAATTTAGCATGAGGGCGCTCACCATGGTGCGGAACCCCTTCCGCCGTGCAAAGCCTTTGAAAAATTGACGCTACAATGGGACATTCTGAGGCTGTCTGAGAGGGAAATTGGAACAAATTGTTTGTCAACATTGAAAAGAAAATAAAACTGTCTCAAACAACACTTTATTCAAATTCTAATACCTCATAATTCAAATTACACACAATACTGATTCCTCATGATTTCAAATTTGAAATTTATAATTCAAATTCAAATGAATCAAAGTTAAAGTATTAAACATTCACCAGAGAAATCTATTTTCTTATACTAGAATAAGGTAGAGTTAGTTGTTCAAAATGGGGGGGGGGGAATTCCAGAGCAAAATAATTTTCTTTAAAAGGAAACTAAAAAAAGTAAACATTGTAAAGTTGGAATCCAACCCAAATCACAAAGTTTGAAACCATGCAAAAAATGTAAGCGCGCTTATTAAAAACATACTTGAACTTTTCCTGGAACTCGGCCTTTTTCTCATTTTGCTTTTCCACTGAACACTCGGTGCCTTCATCGGAGCAAGACATCTGGTCTTCGTTCGTCATGGGTTCTGCGACGCCGCTGTCACAGCGCTCGGTCGGCGTGTCCTTCAATGAGGGCATGGACCGATCCCTCGATTGTCGTGATCTCGCCATCGGAAACATCTTTATCCACTTTGTGACAGAAAAAAGAAGTCATCATCATCTGCCCCGGACAATCTTTGGCCTTTTTCCGTTTCGTGCCGCGGGATGACATCTTTAAATGCCCAAGTGTCAACAAAAACAACTCGTGAACTACTTCTGTCAAAAGCTCCCGCACCGGTGGGTGAAGGGTCATTCAGTCTCGAGAAATCTCGCTCTACAAGTCAGCTGACTTTGTATGTAACCCATGTCAAATCTCACGAGAGCAGCTGTGACAAGTAAACAACTAAACAACATGGTGCCTCAGTCTGGAAAACCGCCAATTCGGATCGTTTTTGCACCGTCTGACGGTGTATCTGCTATGATTTTTGGAATATTTTTGGAGTAATTATAACGTATTTGATGATCAGACACATTGTCACGTGGTGTTGCTGGGATGTCTTGACGGAGAAAAGATCATTTTGAGAAAGATTGCATGTTGTGCAGTAGCATAGAAGTGCATGGCCTAAGTGTGACTTGGGGTTCAATCGGCATTTCGGTAAGGGGGCGCACGCCGAGAGTAAGAAGCCGCAGCACCCCTGTTCCCCGGTTTAGACGAAAGCATAGTTTGGGCTGAAATCGCAGCACAACAACAGCTGACAACTAGAAGGGCACTCCAGGGTAGAGTTCATACCTCCACCAAGCCACGTGTTATCAACATCAAAATCAAATCAATTGAACCTTGGATAATGCTAAAGCTGGACACCAAATTTCATCCAGATCCATTCAGTATTTTTTGAGTTACGTTGGGGACAGAGAAGAAAAATCCTGGATCCACATACATACAGTATCTGGATCCTGGATCTACATACATATCCGGATTTGCATCAAAATCTAATCAGTTGTTCTTCGGCCCATGGCTCATCTTTCCACCAAATTTCATCCAAATCCATTGACTACTTTTTGAGTTACGTTGGGAACAAACAAATAAACAGAGGTGAAAACATGACCTCCTCCTTCACCAAAGCTGGAAGAGAAGATAACCAGTAGCTAGAACAAGCTAACCTTGTTGATAATCTCAAAACAGTGATTAGTCTGGACAGTGTTATAGATTTAACCAAGTACTGTCTGTTTATTAACTGATCTAAACCAATATCGCTAAAAACTAATGTAAAAGTAGAGAAGGCGGACTTCAGACTGTTCAGTGTTGGTTAGCTGCCGCTCCGTAAACGGGGAAGAAGGAACCGGGAGGTAAGAAGGTTGATCCAGAGATGTCCACAAGTGCCGGCGACCGGCGGTTTTCTCTGCCTACACGGGTGGTCTGTGCCAGCTACTCGATCCCAGAAAGAAAAATAAAATTGCCTTTTCAATGTTCAAGCGATTTTTATATCGTCTCCGCTGCTCATAATTTGCTGCAAATCCAATTATTCCACCATGAAATTGTCTTTGATTCGGTTCTAGCAAGACTGGAAGCAACGTCCTATTTGTTGATCGATTCTCGCGCTCTGATTGGCTCAGCCAGACCACGTGACCACACCGTAGCGTCTGTAGTTATGTTACAGAGCCAGGCAGTGTACTACAGAACTGGTAACTGGAAAGCTGAGCATACGCACATCTGGAGGGGAATTTCATATGTATTTAGCAAGTATTTTACAGGGAAATGGTGAGTAATTTATTAGCGGAGAATGCACCAGAAGGCATGCAAATTTCCAATTTTTCTTGGGGGGGGCATGCCCCCCAAGCAATAGCGCACCTTCACAAAGCCACGTACTCATTATTATTTTTATTTTTTTTTAAGCTGGCTACCTCAGATTTTCTGGAGAACCCTGTTGATCCCAGGTTGACGAATGCAAGTTGTAAGTTAATGGGTGTTTTTCTGTGGTTTTTACCAGTTGTAGTCAAGGAATTGCAAGTTACAGCTTCACCTTGAACCCAGCACTGCTTAACATCAGATCTTTTATTCTGGACTTATTCAGTGAAAATGGTCAGAAATGGGACTTTTTTCTGTTGTCCCTGTTCTGACAGGACTGTACATTATTCCTCTTCGGAGTTGGCAGGTTTGACAAAGTGACCAGGGAAGGGACACTTGAGTACCCTTTTTGGTAAAAGGGGTACCAGATTATGTCAGCATAGCAGTCGGTGGAGAGTAACCTTTGTATTTAATTGGAGGAAGGCTTGAGGCCTTTTTCTGGGGCAAAAGGATTGTTTCACTTCAAGATCTATGTTGTACAAACAAGAATTTGTTGTGCAAGTTTATTTGGTAATTTCTTTAGATCAAAATTATACATGCAGCACAACTAATATTTGGTGAAATGCACTTTAGGAAGTTTCTCCTTGATGAGTCACTTTTGGTCGCCATCAACAAGCTTCTGGTAGAATTCTGGTTGGATATTTGTCCACTCTTCTTGTCGGAATTGGTAGAGTTCTATTAAATTTGTGTGCTTCCTGGGACAGACCTGACTTTCAAGCACAGTCCATGTATCTTTGATAGGGTTGGGATCAGGACTTGTTTTAACGGTAATGTTAGCCTGCTTTGTCCTCCACAACCAGGTTTGGGGTCATTGTCCTGTTGGAACACCCAATTGTGTCCAAAGGTACTTTCAGACCAACCAGTTCTCGGGACTTATTGAGAGGAACTACCCACTAGGGTTCTCCCCTGAGAACTACATACCTTCAAGGGCTTTTTATCTGTTGGCTCATGTTCGACCAATCACCATGCACTTACATCACTCATGGTTCCTCTTGTACTGGGACAGAACCTACCCTGACACGAGAGGGACATTTCTCAAAACAGCCTTCTAAGACTACAAACGTTCTCAGTTCCTGTAGTGCGGTGACACAAAAAAGGAGGAAGTTCCTCCAACAGTTTGAAGAACTATGAAAAAATTCCTCTGTTCTGAAAGTGCCTCAGGTTTAAATCATCGAGATGATAGTTTGAGGTTATACTGAAGAATTCTGAGGTTCATTATTACGTCTACTTTGTACAATGCACCAGTTCTGCTAGCAACAAAACAGCCCCAGAGTATGATGCTCCCACTACCATGCTTCACAGTTTGTACTGTATTCCTCTGTACCTCTGGTCATTGCAGCCAAACAACTCAATATTTTCACCATAAAACTTTCCTACTGAAGGATTTTTCTTTGTCCATGTGGTCAGCTGCAAACTTTATTCAAGCTTGAAGGTGTTGATTTTGGAGTGGGAGCTTCTTTTTTGAACAGCAGCCTTTCAGTCCATGGTGACTGTAAGAGTCCAGTTCATGGCAGACTTGTGCCTTGGTGGTTCCTGATCATCTGAACCAATTTTTCTCAGCGCTGACGGTGAGAGTTTGGGTTTTCTTCCCTGCAAAATGGCTCTACCTTCCAATAACTTGTCTTTACGCACGATTGTTTGAATTGAGGATCTTGGAATCTGCTCTCGTTTGTTTAGAAATGACTCGAGATATATATATATATTCCGGAATGTGTAAATCTATGATCCTCTTTCTCCGATCTGCACTGAGCTCCTGGGACTCTCCTATCGGACAATTCAGTGAGTGCTGTCAAACGAACCATTTTTTATGTTGTGCACAGAGAAGATACCAGCTGTAATCAGTCATGATCACCACTAACAAGAAGTTCAGAGGGCTCGGTCTCGGCAAGTTAAAAGACCTTCTGGAACTTTCATCACCACTGAAGTGGGTGGGTGTGTATTTTTGATCCTGTATGTATAATTTTGTGGTGTTTTCAGACACACCCCCCCCCCCCCCCCCCCAAAAAAAAAGTAACGCTTGTGGACCAAATTCTTGTTTTTTTCCCCCCCGATTTAAAGATGTACGTTGTACAATCATTCTGCCCAGTTCAAAGAAATCGCTGAAAGCCGTGACCTTCACGTCTGTGGACGTAAACATCTGAGCATAATTGTATTAATTCGGTGAACTTTATTTCCAAGGTGTTAAGGTGCAGAGCACATGGTCTACGCGGTAGACGAGGCATACATGGCGAGTCGAATGAAAACCTGAAAAGCGTGCAGTAAATTAGAGAAAAGTGTACGTTTAGTTGTGAAAGTAATAATGCTCTCCTGCTCCACTGATCTCATCCTCATGGTGCACTTCTGCTTTAAACCTGCTGCACTCCTGTAATAAACGATGCAGGATAAATAAATTAGTCAAGGTTCTCTTTTGACTCGTCGTCGTAATACAGTGGTGGTTGGTGTGTGTAGTATCTCGTGTGTGTCAGTGTAAGAGCTGAAACGTACCCTGTGTATTGTACGTGTCGAGCTACATGAACTCGATTTCACATGGTGATGGGTTCAGAAATGTGTCCCAGCTAAATTTATATTGCACTCCTGGTTCAGGGTGCAGTGAGCAGGCTGGAGAGTCAGCTATCCAACTCTCAGCGGTGAGTTTCTCCTCAATCCTGATACATCATGACAAATGTACAGCGTTTATAGTATTGTATTATATAGACACGAGTGTTTTGCTGGGAAATCCACCACGCATATTATTCATCCAGGACATGGAGAACCAAAACCTGGACGTAAATCTCTCCGTGTCACTCAGTGAATTGATTTGTTGTGGTAAATTTGGGGACCTTTTGTTTGTGAGCATGTCGATATAATAAAAAGAAAATCGCACGTCGGCTTGAAGATGCAAAGTTTATCTTCTCGTGTTGAAACATTCGCGTTTTTCGTATGAAATACATCGCGGATCCAGGGTTTTTTCTAGAAAAATTTAGTATGAGGGTGCTCACCATGGCGAGGGAGTGAAGTGACGGGGGGCGGGGGGATGGTGCCGGTTGTACACGCCCCCCCCCCCCCCCCCCCCCCCCGCGAAGCCTTTGAAAAATCGAGGCTACAGTGGGACATTCTGAGGCTATCTGAGAGGGAAATTGTAACAAATTGTCTGTCAACATTGAAAAAGAAAGAAGTCATCTTCTTCTAGCCTGGGCCCGCCCATCCTAAGTGTGACGCAACATGAGGGCCTGTTGCGAGCTTAGTCTGGCAAGGCAAGCTATCTACAGCTCTTCCAAGCTCCCGAAAAATCGGGAGCCAATCAACTTTGAGCATCTCCAACGGCCCTGGGTAGAGGCGTGTTCAAGGCAGTGACGTAGTAGAACTGCGACCGGAAGCCATAGATTGTTTACAGAATCTGTGCCGGAAGCGCTTCATTCACTAGAAACATTACGAACATGGAGCAAGTTCTCATTGAAAACGGAGCAAAGAGCAGCCCTGGAGGTATTTGTTGAAAGGAAGGCCGTTTTCGCCTTGCTCCCGACCGGCTTCGGTAAGAGTTTAATCTACCAGTTAGCCCCGTCGCGTCGCATACGTCAGAGGAAAGAGTGATGTGATTGGTTTAAGCTTTGTCACAGCCTTTTCTGGCTTCGACCAGTAGCAAACTGAGGCATTTCAGGGAGGCGGGTCTACCACGCACTTTGGGAAACGGTTGGGCTTAATATCTTTGCCAGACCAAATGCTCGCAGAGCTTTGAAGTCGCGTTAGCCAGACTAATCTTCTTCTACCCCGGACAGTCTTTGGCTTTCTTCCATTTCGTGCCGCGGGATGACATCTTTAAATGCCCAAGTGTCAACAAAAACAACTCGCGAACTACTTCTGTCAAAAGCTCCCGCGCCGGTGGGTGAAAGGTCATTCAGTCTCGAGAAATCTCGCTCTACAAGTCAGCTGACCTTGTATGTAACCCATGTCAAATCTCGCGAGAGCAGCCGCAACAAGTAAACAACTAAACAACATGGCGCCTCAGTCTGGAAAACGCCAATTCGGATTGTTTTTGCACCGCCTGGCGGTGTATCTACTATGATTGGAATATTTTTGGAGTAATTATAACGTATTTGATGATCAGACACATTGTCACGTGGTGTTGCTGGGATGTTTTGATGGAGAAAAGATCGTTTTGAGAAAGATTGCATGTTGTGCAGTAGCATATAAGTGCACAGCCTAAGTGTGACTTGGGGTTCAGTCGGCATTTCGGTAAGGGGGCGCACGCCGAGAGTAAGAGGGCGCAGCGCCCCTGTTCCCCGGTTTAGACGAAAGCCTGGGATCTGAGCGAGATATTTAAATAATATTGGCTGGTGTTGAGCGGTCCATCAGCGCCAGCCAATATTATATTGCATTCAACTAGCACGATGCTGAACGAGTCAAAGACAAGTAGCTGAATGGAATATATCTGATATACCACGAAAAAAAGCCATTATTATTATTATTATTATTATTATTATACATACGCATTCCTTTCGGGTGTTCGACGCGTCTTTCTCTTTTCAAAAATTCTCTCAAAATCTTCCGTATTTAACGAAGCAAACCTAGCGGCCATGTTTGTTTCCGCCAGCACGGAAGTTTTACGTCTCCGACGTGTGACGTGACGTCATGTCGTCTTGACAACCATGCAATATTGTAAACCATATTCAACACTCATTTTCCATTAAATAGAGTGACGTAATACACGTAGGATAAGCGATATGCTAACAATATCGCATGCTGTCAAACCAAATGAATGGAACCCGCTAGAAGGGAATAGAACGCGTGTTTTTATTCCCTCGAAAAAGTGTCCTGGATGTCTAATAATTCCTGGTATTTCACTCCGATGACGTCACTCAGTGTTTTCCCGCTGCGTTGTCAAAATGGCGAGCCAGTTCAAAATTAAACTTCTTTTGATTAACTTGCGTATTGTTTTATTTATTTATTTTGTGTGTGTGTGTGGATGTTTCCATATAATATAAAGAACATTACACGGTGGAGTGAAAGTACAAAGTTTATCTTCTCGAATTGGAGAATGTTATAATATACGTCCACCACGGATCGGACCGACGGATGAAACGTGTGCGAGTGCCGAGGCGAATAATGGCGTGTTAGATGCGTACAGAACGTGGATGAAAGTTTTGGACAGGTTTGTGTCGGCTGCGTTTCAGATCTAAATGATGCTTTTCACCAGATTGTAACAATTTATTTATAAAATAATGGTGATGTGTCTGAGTGGCGTGTCGTCAGTGTTATTAGCGTGTGTTTTGTTGAACAGAACGCTAGCTTTACATTCGGCATATCGGGTGAAAATTCAGGCCAATTTGCTTGAAACTGGTCTCGTTGAATTCAGAATTGAACACAGAACAACATACTTTTTACAGAATTAAAATATGTTTATCCGTTCTTGAGGAAGAAACGGTTTAATTTTTAGAAAACAGACGTAATATTCTGTATGAGGGTCACATGGTCCAAAACGGGCCTCATTAACCAATGAGATCAAATGTTTTTTTTTTTTTTTTTCTTCGTAACTTTTCTATTTTTCAAGATATTTACATGGAAATTGGCAGGAACGTAGATGGTTGGATACTGAATACAAAGATTGAAAAATTTGTAAAAACGATTATGCAAATTAGTATTTAATTAGCATTAATTATGCTAATTAGGCACATTGGTACACTCCAGTAAAAAAGTAATAAAAGATTATTTTTAATCCCCGCTTTGTGCTCTGTAGGCCTTTTGTATTTCTCAGTAGGGCCTACTAGTGTTTTTATATGAAAAAATATATATGTTATTTCCCAGCTGGGAGGTCCGTATGGTGAAATACCGTGACCGAGGTGTTAAAAGTACTGAGCGAGGCCCTCTGGGCTGAGGTCAGTATTCAAGGCCGAGGTCACGGTATTTCACCATACGGACCGACCTTAAGCTGGTAAATAATATATTTATTTTTTCTTTACCAAATTCTAACAGAAAACGAGAGCGCCCGAAAAGGAAAACCGAGCCGAGCCGCCATTTTGAATCCTCATTCACGGCTGTAATGCAAATGGCTTCCTCCTCGGTATACAAGTGCACTTCCATGGCAGGAAAAAAACTACATTTTGCCGCCTATGTCGTCCCCTATTTATACAAATAGGAGTCATTCAGGATTCAGCCATGTTTTTGCTCGGCGTTAGCAACAGTTAGAGGTTTTTAGCTTTCTCCTGAAATGTTTTCTTTTATTTCTTCTTCCTCAGGGTAGTAAAACTCGCTTTCGCTGTGAACACTGTCGTTATCGCTATCCATGCTGTAAAATTAATGCTATTCTCCTGAGAAATGCTGGCAAAAAGTTTTAAGATTTTTGGTAATCTTATAAATAAATCTTATAAAAAAGATAAATGTTGATAAAAAATGCGACTATGTTTGTTGTTGTTGTGAACGAGCGAGTCGCCAGGAGTCCGTAACCGGGGTCCGTATCGTAGGATACAGACCCGCTCGCCAGCCAATCAGAGCGCAGGATTTGATGGAAACCGGGCCGCGAAAAAATAAAAATGATTATTTGGATTAATATTCACAGCTTTCAAGGCAAACCTCGAAAAAAACTGTCTGATCCACGTCCAATAAACAATTCCACCCTGGTGAAAATCTTTCCCGGATCTTCAAGGATCCGTAAAGTTCTTTGTGAGGATCTCAACAAAGATCCTCAAAAGATCTTCAAAATTCTTGCCAAGATCTACAAAGATCTTTTAACGTCTTGCCAAGATTTTCAAGCTCTTCAAGGATTTTTAAAGTTCTTGTCAAGATCTACAAGGATCTTCAAAATTTCTTTTCCAGCTCTTCAAGGATCTTTAGAACTCTTGTCAAGCACTTTGAAGATCTTGACAAGCTCTTCAAGGATCTTTTAATATTCTTGACAAGATCGGCAAGAATCGTAAACAAAAACCACATTCAATTCCAAACGAAACAATTCTTTATTGATGCTCTCATAACATTTGAGCGCAAAGTTAGGTTGAACATTCAGGAAAAAGAAAACAGATGGCAGCATAACAATCATCAGTCTGTTCCATCATACAATCTGTTGCGGGGATCACTAGGTATCTTTGTAGGATCCTTTAAGGATCTTTTGTAAAAATGCTCAAGGATTTGACAAATGAAGATCTTTCAAAGATCCTTTAAGGGTCCGATAAAGATCCTTATCTTCAAGGATCTTTGGCAGGTCTTTGACCATCCTCATAGATCCTTAAAGATCCTGTGAGGTTCTTCACCAGGGCAGTTAACTGAACTGAAATTGACACGTTTCTGACTTCCGATTTAAAAAAAAATCTCATTCCGACCACTAAGATCTCAGTATTTTTCATCAAAACAACTCCAGTTATATTCTAAAATAGTTATTTATTTACAGGAATCAGTTTGATTTGAAAAAAATAAGTAGGTAAAGCTACGAAAACTCACTTCAAAGTCTCCCCTGAATCATAACATCAAGACGAGTAGATGGAAAATTTTGCTGAATACTTCATCAGAAACAGTGAGAGCGAGAGAGCATCCCTATAAAAGTGATCTGATTGATATTCACGAGTAATCCAGTGGGAAACTGATCAGGAGAGAGAGAGAGAGAGAGAGAGAGCGCGCTTTCCTGTGACTCAAAAAGAAAAGCACCGGCAGTTTCCTGACGTCGCGCGAGCAGAGTTTTTACTCTGTTGTACCGACTTCAACCTGCCGTTCCTCCCAAAGTACTGAACAGATCTTCATCAGATACATTTCTTTGGAAAGCAGAGATTATAAGCTTTTTAATGATGGTGTTCACGATAGAAAATATTCAAGAGTTAAAGGAGAACTGAAGGCAAATTTTTTTTAAAATCAAAATTCTATTTATCTCATTTTATTAAATATCGGAATGCATTTTTGATCGCTATTTTGTCGCTGCTATAGCAAGTTCTGAGTGTTTGAAATATGCTCTGTAATATATCAGTCCATATGTCAGAGCAATGGCCGTAAACGAGATTCGTCGAGACCTGTGTGAGACATCGTAGGACAGAAGTAAAACGTACAGCGGAAATCAAACCGTGTCTGAAATCGCTACTTCCTGTATAGCAGGCATCACCAAATGGCGGACCTCGGTCCGGATCCGGACCCAGTGATGGTTCTGTCCTGACCCATGACCTGTAAATTCACGAGATTAAGTAATTTTCATGGAGCATTATTTTGGATGGTCGTGGCTATTGACAGCGGGCGCTGCTACTCCAGTTAATACGACAGTAGCTTCACTCAGTTGAGCCAATAAAATCGTTAGCTTACGCAGAGCAACAAGCAGAGAGGAAGAGAGTTAAGTTCAGAGACAACCGACCGAGACAACATGGCTTGCTCCAAAAGGCGGCGGAAAGTAGACATGGAAAATCGTTGTTTTAAAGATGAATGGACGGAGAAATATATGTTCATTCTTCCGGCGAGCAGTTCAAAACCAGTGTGCCTCATATGCTCCGAAAACGTGGCATTAATTAAAAGCGGCAACGTGAAGCGCCACTACGAAACGAAGCACAGCTCTTTTGAGCAAAGTTATCCCCTGAAGTCCGAGCTGAGGGCCGCAAAATAACCCAACTGCAAGCACAGTATGACCGGTCTACCCGACTCATCACACATACATTTACAGCCCAGCAACGTGCAAACGAATGTTCCTTAAAAGTAGCGTGGATTTGGGGGCAGTATAAAAAAAAAAAACATTTAGTGATGGGACAGTTGTGCAGGAGTGCTGAAACGCCGTTGCTGAGACATTATTTGAGGCTCAACAATGAACACCTACATATCTGCATGAGAGTGGCACTAAGGGCCTCTGCATGCTCTTGTGACAAGGCTTTCGCAGATAGCTTTTCGCAGACAGTTGTAATTTATCGTTGAGCGGGGAGTAATAGGCGTGCGCGATGTTATTCACCGCCACAACGCAAGGGGGCGCGAAGTCGCGAAATTGCTAGGAGTAGTTGGTGGGTGTGGTTAGTGGAGTGTTTATCCTCCGGTTACTTATAATGACTAGAACTGGAGTCGTATAGATGTCCGTACTTCCTCACTTCCTCGATCAACCGCTCTTCGTGCTGCTCCATCTTCGCTCGTGTTTTTAAAAATGCCGGTCGTGAAAACAAACCAAACCGGCAAAGTAGGGAAGCGGAAGTGCGTGTACAGCGGATGTAGAGTGGACCAATCAGAGCCCTCTTGTCTGCGACGCTGTCTGCGAGGCTTCTGCGGTGGTCACAGTTTTTGGGAGGTGCGCGCAGAGCGTCTGCGAAGGGGGGGGCTACGCAGACGCCATCTGCGACGCCATCTGCGAGGACTGCGTTGTCAGCATAAATTGGCCTTAACTCCACTCCAAACAAGATTTAAATTACTGGCAGGTCAGCCACATGCCCATTTTTCTCATTAAGAAAAGTAAAAGAAGAAGAATTAAAAGAGAAGTTCAAAGAAAAATGTTGTGTTTGCATTTCCCCTCCTAAAAAGCCACTTGTTTTCTGAAGATGTGGACTTTTTTTTCTTGAAAAGTAGGCCCTCATTTTTTAGGCTGGGACCTCCTTATTTTAAGAACAAAGAAGAGAAAATGTGAAGTCGATGCTCTGTTTGCACTTTTTACTTAATGTTTTCTGAGTTGACTTTTTTACTTGAAGTGTAGGCCTTCAATTCTTCAGGTTGGGACCTCTTGAATTTAAGAGAAAAAGGAGTTATTCCACTCTGTTTGCACTTTATTTTATTCTGAGGTTTCTGTTTTCTTTAATCTGAAATAAAGGCCTTGAATTTATTTTCCTGGGACTACTTTTATTTATGGTAAAAGAGATACAGTGGGGCAAAAAAGTATTTAGTCAGCCACCAATTGTGCAAGTTCTCCCACTTAAAAAGATGAGAGAGGCCTGTAATTTTCATCATAGGTACACTTCAACTATGAGAGACAGAATGGGGGGAAAGAATCCAGGAAATCACATTGTAGGATTTTTAATGAATTAATTGGTAAATTCCTCGGTAAAATAAGTATTTGGTCACCTACAAACAAGCAAGATTTCTGGCTCTCACAGACCTGTAACTTCTTCTTTAAGAGGCTCCTCTGTCCTCCACTCGTTACCTGTATTAATGGCACCTGTTTGAACTCGTTATCAGTATAAAAGACACCTGTCCACAACCTCAAACAGTCACACTCCAAACTCCACTATGGCCAAGACCAAAGAGCTGTCAAAGGACACCAGAAACAAAATTGTAGACCTGCACCAGGCTGGGAAGACTGAATCTGCAATAGGTAAGCAGCTTGGTGTGAAGAAATCAACTGTGGGAGCAATTATTAGAAAATGGAAGACATACAAGACCACTGATAATCTCCCTCGATCTGGGGCTCCACGCAAGAGCTCACCCTGTGGGGTCAAAATGATCACAAGAACGGTGAGCAAAAATCCCAGAACCACATGGGGGGACCTAGTGAATGACCTGCAGAGAGCTGGGACCAAAGTAACAAAGGCTATCATCAGTAACACACTACGCCGCCAGGGACTCAAATCCTGCAGTGCCAGACGTGTCCCCCTGCCAGTACATGTCCAGGCCCGTCTGAAGTTTGCTAGAGAGCATTTGGATGATCCAGAAGAGGATTGGGAGAATGTCACGTGGTCAGATGAAACCAAAATAGAACTTTTTGGTAAAAACTCAACTTGTGTTTGGAGGAGAAAGAATGTGGAGTTGCATCCAAAGAACACCATACCTACTGTGAAGCATGGGGGTGGAAACATCATGCTTTGGGGCTGTTTTTCTGCAAAGGGACCAGGACGACTGATCCGTGTAAAGGAAAGAATGAATGGGGCCATGTATCGTGAGATTTTGAGTGAAAACCTCCTTCCATCAGTAAGGGCATTGAAGATGAAACGTGGCTGGGTCTTTCAACATGACAATGATCCCAAACACACCACCCGGGCAACGAAGGAGTGGCTTCGTAAGAAGCATTTCAAGGTCCTGGAGTGGCCTAGCCAGTCTCCAGATCTCAACCCCATAGAAAATCTTTGGAGGGAGTTGAAAGTCCGTGTTGCCCAGCGACAGCCCCAAAACATCACTGCTCTAGAGGAGATCTGCATGGAGGAATGGGCCAAAATACTAGCAACAGTGTGTGAAAACCTTGTGAAGACTTACAAAAAACGTTTGACCTCTGTCATTGCCAGCAAAGGGTATATAACAAAGTATTGAGATGAACTTTTGTTATTGACCAAATACTTATTTTCCACCATAATTTGCAAATAAATTATTTAAAAATCAGACGATGTGATTTTCTGGATTTTTTTCTCATTCTGTCTCTCATAGTTGAAGTGTACCTATGATGAAAATTACAGGCCTCTCTCATCTTTTTAAGTGGGAGAACTTGCACAATTGGTGACTGACTAAATACTTTTTTGCCCCACTGTAGTTGTGCACTCAGTTCATTTCCTGCATTGGAAATTAACAATAAATATTGTTGAAACCATATGAAAATGTGGACATAGGGGAAGGCTACAAGACTCAAGCTGGACTTCGGGTCGGACCTTCTACTTGGACAAAATTTAATAACTGGACCTCAGTGACTTTTAATTGAATACCCCTGCTGTATAGGGAATTACTCTATAGAGGACTATATACTGAGCTCATTGGTAAAATGAAAAAAACTCTTTCGGACACTACTACGTCACGCTGGTATTTATGTCATTACTGTCGCACAATTAAAACGTGCCAGATCAGTCGGCTGGTGGGTTTCAAAATAATAAATCCAGGCGCGTACAGTGTTTTTGTGATAAATCCATATTATACTGAGCGCATTTCCTACATTAATCAATACAAAGTACCTGCAGCTTTCACTTCTTTTAAATCAAGGCTGAATCCTTTCTTTCTTCTTTACTGCTGCCTTTTATTAAATCACATTTCAGACTTTTAATTTGATTTCTTTCAGCGCGACTGCAATGCATGATGGGATATATTGCTTTGGTTAGTGACCATTATTGTACACTGCTTTTCGTGATGCATTGTGGGATACTTTGAGTGCACTATATAGGGTGTAAATAATCCTCACTAAGGTTTCGGACAGCACTACAAAATGGCGTCCCTGCTATATAGTGAGTACGGAGCGATTTCGGACACGGGCTGTCAAAAGACGCGCGCGCCCTCTTTCGAATGCTGACGTAATAAAGCTGGAAGTTTTGTTTGTTTTGATAGCAATCAGGTAAGTTTGAAAAAAGTCAGCAGTAATCGTCATTTAAACTCGTTTTTGTGCAATACTTCGTTTGGAAAACAGTTTTCAAAATGGTGGCGCTGACACTTCTTCACATTTCGAAGTCTCGCACAAGTCTCGTGAAGATCGCGTGGATAAGCGACGCCTGCCGTGGACCAAACGAACTCGATTCAACACGGCTAAAAACCGAACAGGCCGATAAGTATAATATTTAATCGCAATTAGTTGCCAATACGAGTCACAATATAAGGTTACTAAAACCGAAAAAGTCACTGAATAACACGTTAATTAAGAAATAAAGCAAGTTTAAAAATGACTTCAGTTCTGCTTTAAGCGATGACCGATTCGGAAACTTAGATGAGCGTCTGCATGGAGAATTTTCACAGCGCGGCCAGCGAGCGTCTGATACGCAGCGTTACGGTTGTGTTTGCCGTGTATGGGTTAGTATTTGGTGTTGATGGTGTGGTGCATCGTTACAGCGAGCGTCCTCCTCCTTTAACACGCTGACTGTGTCTCCAGAAGGCGCTGCTCGTTAGTGGGTAATGTGAATCAGGTAGAGTGTAAAACCGCAGCGCTGTCACTGTGAAACACACTCCAGCTTTACAAGGTTTGCTGACCTTCTCGTGTTTTTCTCTAGATTTTTTTTTTTTTAATGCCTCCGCCACCGTAAGGTGCAGGAGGCATTATGTTTTCGGGTTGTGCGTGTGTGCGTCCGTCCAGAAACCTTGTGAACGCGATATCTCAAAGGCTAATGAAAGGAATTTCACCAAACTTTCACCATTTGTGCGCTTTGGGACAAACATGAACTGATTAGATTTTGAGATCAAAAGGTCTAAGGTCAAGGTCACTGTGAGGTCAAATGTCTGTCCGAAAACCTTGTAAACACAGTATCTCCAAGGCGAATACAAGTTATTTCACCAGGTCAGGATTACTGTGAGGTCAAATGTCCATCCCCAAATCACAACTTAATAAGGCGTGTAGTCTACCAGGCGGAGGCATCCCCATCGACGCCGTTGGCGTCGAGTTCTATCTCGTTTAAACCCAGTGTTAAGTTCATTACCTTTCTCAAGCTACATGATTTACGTCCAGCGACTCCTAATCCGACTCGATTGGCTCCTGTAGTACCTGTGTGCCGACGTTTCTTCAGTTCAGAAGCGAGCGCTCATTTACTGTCTGATGTTGCTAGAAAAATATTTCCTGTCATACCCGACCTCTAATGAACTCTATTGGGTCGTAAAAATGAGCAAAACAACCAAGTTGTTTATGTCCGAGCGTGAGCAGCTACGCTAACTGTAATGATATATCACACGATGATGAATTGCGATGCAGTTTTATCGATGAAAAAGAACGAATCATGATTATCATAATGCTGCGTAATCTTAGTTTTTCCTTGCTGTAACTGCGACAGCAGAGGGCGCTCTGTATAATGTACAGTAGCGAGAATGCTATGGAATCAATTTTGTGCCAAAATGTTCATACAATACTTTTGAAATATCAAACAAAAACGACAAATCAAAATACAAAAAAAAAGTCAATTTTTTTAGACTGGCAAACAAATTATCCGTGTAATCGTGCAAAATATCAGTCTATTACTCTTCAGAAACCTTTTATTTTTGTTCCGCGTCTTTCTTGACGTAATTTATTTTGGTTGTGATTCCAGCTTTGTCGTTTGCGCTCCCTGACTTTTTGCTTGCAGTTTTGGCACAAACTTGACGTGTGGGCGGGCTGTCCAGGAATGCATTCCCATTGGCTAACTTGTGTTTGACTGACCGCTCCGCTCAGCCATTCCCTACTCGGATTCTGGCGGACTGTTTGACGAGTGACCGATCGTCCCCTATTTATACAAAATTGAGTCATTCAGGATTCAGCCATGTTTTTGCTCGGCGTTAGCGACAGTTAGAGGTTTTTAGCTTTCTCCTGAAATGTTTTCTTTTATTTCTTCTTCCTCAGGGTAGTAAAACTCGCTTTCGCTGTGAAGACTGTCGTTATCGCTATCCATGCTGTAAAATTAATGCTATTCTCCTGAGAAATGCGAAAATAAATGTTGACAAAAATTGCTACGATGTTTGTTGTTGTGAACGAGCGAGTCGCCAGAGGTCCGTATCCGCTCGCGAACCAATCAGAGTGCAGGATTTATTGGAAACTGGGCTGCGAAAAAAATAAAAGGCGTTGTGTTATATACGAAGGAAAGGAAACACAGGAAATATCAAACTAATAAATATCAGCGCTCAGCGAGCACCTCGGTGTGATCAGCTGCTCGTTTAGCGACAGAATGATGGAACTGTCAGTGCACGCTCAAAAGGAAACCTGCGCATGCGCACACACACGGACTTCCTCTGTCTGCTTGACTGCGTGAAGAAGCGAGCGATTTCCTGCACATTATTTGCTTTAATCCCTTCAAATTAAATAACTTCCCAGCCACAGAACAGAACGGCCTGATATTTTGTGAGATATTGAGCAATTCCAGCGTTATGGACGTGACACTTGAACTCAAAATGGCAACAAATGACCCAGTGCATGTTTTATTGTCTCCCAGTATTTAAACAGGTGTTGCATATTTTAAGGCTGTACCATACTGGAGAAGTGATAGAACAAGAACAATTCCCATAGTACATCTAGGGCATGCCAGAAAACGCCAATAAAAGATGAGTTATGGATGTGACAGAAAAAGTATCACTTTTCTTGGGTGACTGTACATTTTTATCAAACTCTGTGAAATTGTAAACCTAATGTCGAAATGGAGATATCCGTTTGATAGAGGGGTCCAAGGTGAATATTAAAAAATCTTTGTTTAAAATATTTTGTATTTCATGCAGAGTTTCGGAAGGAAAAGTCAGCGTTATGGATGTGACGAAATTCCGTTATGGATGTGACGCGTCTGAAATAGACATGGCGTATGTTTAGAAAATCAGCAATTTAACCACCATAACCCTTTGAAAAACTCTCTAAACATCAGCTAAAACTATCAAAGTTCTTAAATAATATTTAGGATGGCTATTTTTTTGCTGTTTTGTGGATTTTAGTATACATTTCTGTGGCTTGTGGCAATAATATAGAATTGTACATGATCAAAGTTGATTTTAGCTTGGGGTTTACATTATAAGAAAGAAAGACTGACAGTGACATATTAGGTTGGTTACAAATTGGTTCAACTTATTCACATCTGTAAAATACAGGCCTAGGTGATATCTCTGGGAGTGGTTTTGATGTATTACATGTTGCTTTATTTTTGCATGGTGAGGTTGACATTTACATGGAATTGCCCTTTACAGAAATAAACATCTCTCACACTGACCACATTTCAGATGGAACTCAATTTCACCGATTTTATGAAATCGAAAGGCCGTCTCGCTTTAATAATAATAATAATAATAATAATAATTTTTATACCTTAGATAAACAAAATAGGTGTTAGTTAGTTTTTGTTTTGTTAAACACAGTGTGACTGTTTGGTGAGCATGTTGTTAGCGAGTCTCTATCAAAGATGTCCGCAAGCGCTGGCGACCGGTGGGTTCCTCCGCCTACACGGACGGCCTGCGCCGGCTACTCGATCCCAGAAGAAAAAAAAAGTCGCTTTTCAATGTTCAAGTGATTATCTATCTATCTATCTATCTATCTATCTATCTATCTATCTATCTATCTATCTATCTATCTATCTATCTATCTATCTAAATTTTATTTTTATTTATTTATTTAAAAAACCCCTAATCTCCGCTGCCCATGATTTGCTGCAAATTCAATTATTCCAGCATGAAATTATCGTTGATTCGGGTCTATCATGACAGGAAGCGACGCCATATTTGTAGATCAGTTCTCGGGCTCTGATTGGCTGAGCCGGACGACGCGACCACACTGTAGTGTATGTAGTTATGTTACAGAGCCGGGCGGCGTACTACAGAGGGGAACTGAGAAAACCAAGCACGCGCGTGCACACACACCGGGGAAACTTC
This sequence comes from Neoarius graeffei, assembly GCF_027579695.1. Classification (NCBI taxonomy): domain Eukaryota; kingdom Metazoa; phylum Chordata; class Actinopteri; order Siluriformes; family Ariidae; genus Neoarius; species Neoarius graeffei. Next base: position 29,417 of record NW_026869984.1, read on the forward strand.
ATACAGATTTTGTAAGTATTTTACAGGGAATTGGTTTGTAGTTTATTAGCGGAGAGTGCACCAGAAGGCATGTACATTTTCCGGGAAGGGCATGCCGTCTATGCCACCAGACTCCCCTAGCAATAGCGCACCTTCAGAGTAGAGCCCTGCACTCCCGCGGGAGTCCCGCGGGACCCGACACAAAGCAGTGCGGCGCGGGACAAATTTTGAAAGCTCATTGCGGGCGGGAGGGGGAGTGCACAATGCGGGAGCGGGCGGGAGAGGTGATAAGCTGCAGTCCCGTTAACTAAAAACGTGTTTAAAATAAAATTTATAAACTATTAATTTATGTCTATCATATATAATTTGTGCTGGCTATTTTATTTGGCATTAATAAAAACATTTTAAGATGCCTAAATTTGCGGATGTGGTCTAATCTCGCGTACGTTTCCGATTCCTTTCCACTCTTCCGTGTTCGAGATCTCCGATCATGGCAGAAGAGCAGAGCTCCTCTAGTGAAGCTCACAGTGCTTCAGAAGCAAGTGCTGCTTTAAAAAGAGGCGCCTGGCAACGCGCACCTTCGCTCCGTGCGCTAGATGAAGGATCGGTCAGTGGAGAGCTCAGCTAAGCTCAGAATGTTTAATTCCCCAAGCCAATGACAAGAACTTTCGTGAGAAATAACGCGAACGTCTGCATCATGCGGGATTTGTGGGCGGGAGCGGGACTGAAAATTCTTTCCTGCGCAGACCTCTACTTCAGAGCTGCCTACGAATTATTATTATTATTATTATTATTATTTTATCCAGCTACTTCAGCTTGTCTGGAGAACCCTGGGTATATATGATGAACTTATCGTGTAAGGCTAGTATCTCACTGGGCTGCGACAGCCCGCGACTAGTTGGAGACGCAACAATTGCGATTAAAATATGCGAATTAGCGACGGTTTTCACTCGGAATCGCACTGAATTGATATTCGCATATTTTACCGCAATTGTTGCGTCTCCAACTAGTCGCAGGCTGTCGCAGCCCAGTGAGATACACTCACACTTCCTGTCTCACGGAAACCGACTTGAGAAGGGTCCGCGACGCGTTTGCGGCTGTTTTGAGAGAAATTTTGTCGCGCGAATTTTTTGAACACGTTCAAAATTTTAGCGACGAATGAGCGACACTTTGCGACTCGTGCGAGGAAATTGAGAAGCCCCGCGAATGTTTCAAGACACTTTTGAAAGTCTCTCGCGAATGACGTTGGTAAGCTGCCGCAGCCCAGTGAGACACCGGCTTATTAGAGCTGGTGATATGAGCAGATAATATCATCAGTGTCCTGAAAAATCACGTCATACGGTTTTTCTGAGAGATCGGTCGTATCATATCCATTTATTTTTCTGAGTAATGTGGGGTTTGTTTTGTGTGTGGTGGTTTTTTTTGGACTAGAAGCAGTTCATGTGAAGCAAGAATTTTGACTTGATCTTTAAAATGATTCAATTTTTGTTTCCATAAATGAGAGAAAGTGTTTTTATTATAAACGTCTTTATTGATGAGCATGCGGTTTATTATTTCTAGCATTTCTTCAGCGGCGCTCCATCCTGTGTGGTGGTGGTGGTGATGATCTCTTGGAGGACGGTGATAGAGTAAATGTGATGCGTGTGGTGAATCCAAGCGTCACTGTTTGTCCTGAAACTGTCGGATTTGTCCGTGTTTTGAACCCTGGTCTGATTCATCGCTCTAACAGCGTCCGCTCATCGTTCTCCTGCTGTATTCTCACCCTGTCGGAGTTGCGTCCTCTCCTCACAGACACTTTTATTTTCGTGTTATTTTTTAAAGCGTGCTTTGCGTTGAGGAAGCCGGCAGCGCGTTCTGTGCCAGACCTTCCCGCGAGTCCCCGGCTGCGTTTTGGTCGCATCCCGGCGTCTCTGTCGGAGATAACCGAAGGTGATTGTGGCGTGTTGTACGGAGGGAAACGCGTCCTCGCGCTACAGACCAGGAAGTACACTAGCGTTCAAAAGTTTGGGGTCACTTTGAAATGTCCTTATTTTTGAAAGAAAAGCACTGTTCTTTTCAACGAAGATCACTTTAAACTAATCAGAAATCCACTCTATACATTGCTAATGTGCTAAATGACTATTCTAGCTGCAAATGTCTGGTTTTTGGTGCAATATCTCCATAGGTGTATAGAGGCCCATTTCCAGCAACTCTCACTCCAGTGTTCTAATGGTACAATGTGTTTGCTCATTGCCTCAGAAGGCTAATGGATGATTAGAAAACCCTTGTACAATCATGTTAGCACAGCTGAAAACAGTTGAGCTCTTTAGAGAAGCTATAAAACTGACCTTCCTTTGAGCAGATTGAGTTTCTGGAGCATCACATTTGTGGGGTCGATTAAATGCTCAAAATGGCCAGAAAAATGTCTCGACTATATTTTCTATTCGTTTTACAACTTATGGTGGGAAATAAAAGTGTGACTTTTCATGGAAAACACAAAATTGTCTGGGTGACCCCAAACTTTTGAACGGTAGTGTAGATGTGGATTAACAGCACTCAGGCGAGCCACTTCCAACCCCACAGCACAGAGCGATGGCTAAACTCCTCACGCGTTCAGCACCGAGGTGGCCGCGGGTACCAGGCGGAGCCGGTTTAACGACGGAGTGTTGCGCTCTGTGGCTGATGGAGATGAACGGTGTGTGATTATCGTAGTAAAGAAAACGCGTACGTTTATTTCATTCCTGCAGCTTCAGGAGGAAATGCAGTGGAATAGTGACGGGATCAGTGTTCATGCAGCAAGAAAAGTCATCCTTTATTATTATTATTATTATTATTATTGCAATAATTTTTCGAGCTTCCTGACTGTGTATTTCTGAGACAGTATGGCGTGTGGTCAGAACCCCTCCCCAGGAATAAAAGCAGCTACCGCTTCAGTACACGACCTTTTAAAGTTTTATACTGTTGTGTGTGCGTTTGCTTGTTCGTTCTTTCTTTCTTTCTTTCTTTCTTTCTTTCTTTCTTTCTTTCTTTCTTTCTTTCTTTCTTTCTTTCTTTCTTTCTTTCTTTCTTTCTTTCTTTCTGTCTTTCTGTCTTTCTCTCTGTCTTTCTATCTTGCTCCGTCTCCTTTCTTTTTCTTTCTTTCTCTCTCGCTCTGTCTCTTGCAATCTTTCTTGCTTTCTTTCTGTCCGTCTCTCTCGTTCTGTCTGTCTCTGTCTCTCTTGCTGTCTTTTTTTTTCTGTCTCTCTGTCTCTAGCTTTCTTTCTGTCTCTCTCGCACTGTCTCTCTTGGTCTTCCTTTCTGTCTCTTTCTGTCTCTCTCGGTCTTCCTTTCTGTCTCTTGCTCGGTCTCTCTCTCGCTCTGTCTCTCTTTCTCGCTCTCTCTCACTCTTTCTTTCTGTCTCGGTCTCTCTCGCTCTTTCTTTGTGTGTCTCACTTGGTCTCTCTCACTCTTTCTTTCTGTCTCTCTCCCTCGGTCTCTCTCACTTTCTTTCTGTCTCTCTCCCTCGGTCTCTCTCACTGTTTTTCTTTCGGTCTCTCTCACTCTTTCTGTCTCTCTCCCTCGGTCTCTCTTGCTCTTTCTTTCTATCTCAGTCTCTCTCGCTCTTTCTTTTTGTGTCTCTCGTTCAGTCTCTCGCACTTTCTTTCTGTCTCTCTCGCTCGGTCTCTCTCGCTCTTTCTGTGTCTCTCACTCGGTCTCTCTCGCTCTTTCTTTCTGTGTCTCTCCCTTGGTCTCTCTTGCTCTTTCTTTCTATCTCAGTCTCTCTCTCGCTCTTTCTTTCTGTATCGCTTGCTCTCTCTCGCTCTTTCTTTCTATCCTGGTCTCTCTCTCTCGCTCTTTCTTTCTGTGTCTCTCGCTCTTTATGTCTCTCGCTCGGTCTCTCTCACTCTTTCTCTCTGTCTCTCTCCCTCGGTCTCTCTTGCTCTTTATTTCTATCTCAGTCTCTCTCTTGCTCTTTCTTTCTGTGTCTCTCACTCGGTCTCTCTCGCTCTTTCTTTCTGTGTCTCTCACTCGGTCTCTCTCGCTCTTTCTTTCTGTGTCTCTCACTCGGTCTCGCTCTTTCTATCTCGGTCTCTCTCGCTCTTTCTTTCTATCTCGGTCTCTTTCTCTTGCTCTTTCTTTCTGTCTCTCTCACTCAGTCTCTGTCACTCTTTCTTTCTGTCTCGGTCTCTCTCTCTCTCTTTCGCTCGCTCTTTCTTTGTCTTGGTCTCTCTTGCTCTGTCTGCTTTCTTTCTTTCTCTCTCTCTCTCACTCAAAGTTAACGTCTTAAGAAAAAGTCCAGGGGCTGAAACTGAGACGCTAAACCTGAAATAAACTCTGAAGAAGGGTTCCATGCTGCGCTCGACTGAAAGTCATAACTCATAATTCTGAATAAAACGCCTCTCTACTCGCGCTCGCTGCTCCCACAGACGCCCCAATTCAGTTCGCTCGGGGTGAGTCCCGGGAAGGGCGCTCACCTTCTGAAATCAACTCCGCTCTCAATTTTTGGAGGAATTTCATGAAACTTGACAGGATTCTTTGTTCTATGTCGTTAATACGCAGATTGCAATTTAATTCAATTCAGCCGCAGTTTACCGGCGTTATGGCGGAGTTCCCCGCGGGGGATATCGTGCTCTCAGCGCTCTAGCGATAGAAATTATTCAAAAGTTGCATCAATAAAGTTCCAACAAAACCAGTTGGATTCCCTCAGTGATCCGAAATTCCGGGGAAGCCGAGTCCAGCAGGTGGGTGTGTGAAAAAATAAAATAAAATAACCACGGCTTAATATCTAATTACAGATTATTAGACTCCTTGAAATCAGAGAAACGGCGCTCAGACGCCTCAGTGAAATAAATATCTGTGGTGAATTTTTTTTCATTTCATTCATTCAGACTTTCGTTGTGTTTTTGTTTTGTATGGTTCACATTAACCATCACACATGCTACAACGTTAAGTTATAAGGTTGAGTTTTTCTTCTAGACATTTTCAGATATTCTCAACGTGCTGTATATTAAAGCATCTTCCAGAACCGTTAAGTGTGTTCAGCCAATCAGCGGTCTGCACTGTCTTAGCTCCGCCCACTCGCAGAGGTCGTGTTTTAGCAAATCGTTACCCATCGTGCTGATGGACGGGATCGCAAATATTCGTGATAGTCTGTTTTTAGCTGAAGTTTTTATTTCATCTGAACAGTTGAGACTTTTCTTGCAGCGACCATGCCACGTCGTTTACGATTAAAAAATAAATAAATAAAAAGTCGTATGTGGTGATTAGCAGCATTCAGGTTGCTACACTGAGCATTGTTTATGTTCTGAAATCCGAGTGACGACAAATCCAAACAGCTAACGCTATGTTCCTGATTAACGTCAGCAATAAATAACTAGCTAATAAATATTTTCGCACTTAGCTAGCTAGTTCACGTCGATAATCACGGCACTGATGAACTAATTAGTGAGCGCGGTAGTATTTCTTGGCTGACGTTTGATTTTTATCTGTTGTCATAGCGGTCATAAATAGTCACGGACGTGACGGACGTCAATTCCGCCTCGTTTCTCTTCACGTCACGGTTTTTAGGGCCTGAACCTCACACCTGTCTGGCGAAGGAAGATGGAAATCTGGTCAGAACCCGAGCGGTTCCTTCCATACAGCTGGCTTTGTGGTGAAAATGGAGGCTGATGGGTAAATTTCATGGCTGAAGGCGCTGTAACCGGAAGGCACGGACAAACAGAACAGTGGCTTGTTTTCTGGAAGTTTGTGAAGTGAGGAAATGGAAGACTGAAGAGAAACGCAAAGGGGTAAAGCATCCCGCGTGTGGAAATCCTCTCCGCTGTGCCCCGAATGAAAATTACAGGAGAGCTGTCCTTTTCCAGAGTGTCTTCGGAATAATTAACCAGCCGTCCGCTGTAATTTCCTGCCTTCAGCGACTCGGCGTCCTCTTTCATGTCCGCGATCGACCGAGCCGTAGTTTTAATTTCGGACCTCGCAGGAAGCACGGAATGTTAAGTCACTTAGCCGTGCCGTAAACCAGGCCAAGCCTCCCCTCTTTATTTATCCATCACTTGACCTTTTTAGCTGGGAATTATCCTCAGAGAACCGCTGACCTTGTGCTTTTGGCACACGCTCCTGCGGCGGCTGAGGTTTGGCTCGGAGTGTTACCACAGACGTTTACACAGGCCAGGGTTCACTGATAGCGCTGTAGAAATCCCAGACCACACCACAGACGACTCGCTGATTCGAACGTAAACAGGCAGACGGGCTCGGAGAAATACGAGGATCACAGACGACACGCTCGAGTCGGGTTACTCTGTAATATTCGTTTCTGCTGCGTTACACACGCCGCGTGTTCGGGGCATAAAAACATGGGGCTGATTTCAGAACGCAGCATGTTCCAGCTCCAAACTCAGGGAAAAGAGAGATCTCTAAATATTTTTATATATTTTTTTAACACACACACTTAGACTTCCTTTACTAATAACGTCGATGAGCGTCTCGCTAGACCTCGTCCTCGTTCACTCGGCTTTCCGTCCCGTCTTTTTCACGCGACTGTAAGTCTGGAATAAATCCATAGGAAGGTGAAGGGGCGCCAAAAATATCGCCACACTTCTACACTGCGTGATATTTCTCACTGACCGTCTCAGTGCTTTATTGTTGCCCTTAGGGGGGGAAAGTCTGTTTGAAAAATTTGTTAATGTTTATGAAAATTAATTGTAAAGTATTTTCTAAAAATATTTGTAGTAATTGTTTATTTTTTATGTTTAAAAATATTTTTGTAAAAATGTTTTAAAAATGCTGTAAAGAAGAATGAAGTAAAATAAAAACCTGGAAATGGAGCAAAAAATTTTTTAAACTGGTTTTAAAGATTTAGGTATAAAATTTTAATCACTTCTAAAGTTTAATGATTTTAATTGATTTAAGTAGTAAACAAACAAATAAAAATGGTAAATAGTAAAAAAAGAAAAAGGATGGTACCTCATCCACAAATTTTCAGAAAAGCAAAATTCAACAAAGAAAGGATAAAAGCCTGAATTTCTGGTTTAAAAAAATACTTGTAGTAATTTTTTTTTTTGTAAAAATATTTTAAAAAATACCGGAAAAGAGAATGAAGAGAGGGAGGGGGGGAAAGGGGGAAAAAATCTTGGTATTTTCCTGTTTTAAAGATTTAAGTATAAAACTTTTTAATCACTTTTAATGATTTTAATTAATTTAAGCCGTAAACAAACAAAAAATAGTAAATAGCAAAAAAAAAAAAAAAGGATAGTATCTCATCCACAAAATTTCAGAAAGCAAAATTTAAAAAAGGGAAAAAAATCTGTTTGGAAAATTTCTCTTAACGTATACAGAAATACTTGTCATAATTGTTTATTTTTTATATTTAAAAATATTTTTGTGAAGACATTTTAAAAGTACTGAAAAGAGAATGAAGAAAAATAAAAAAAATGGAAATGGAACAATTTTTTTAAACTGTTTAAAATTTTATACTTAAATCTTTAAATCACAAACTTTCATGATTTTAATTTAAGTCATAAACAAACAAATTAAAAAACAAGCGAAGAAAGGATAGTACCTTATCCACAAAATTTCAGAAAAGCAAAATTAAAAAAAGAAAGGGGGGGGAAGTTTGAAAAGTTCTGTTAATAATGCTTACAAAATACTTGTAACTTTTTTTTCTTTTTTTTAATTTAAAAATATTTTTGTAAAGACATTTTAAAAGTACTGAAAAGGAGAATGAAGAAAAGTAAAAAAAAAATGGAAATGGAACAATTTTTTAAAACTGTTTTAAAGATTTTAAGTATAAAAATTTTAATCACTTAAATTTTCATGATTTTAATTTAAATTATAAATAAACAAATTAAAAAAACAGCAAAAAAAGGATAGTACAACATTTCAGAAAAGTAAAATAAAAAAGGGTAAAAAATGTTTTTGAAAATTTCTATTAATAATGCTTACAAAATGATTGTAATGTATATTTTTTTAAATATAAAAAATATATATATTTTTGTAAAGATATTTTAAAAGTGCTAAAAAGGAGAATGAAGAAAAATAAAAAAATGGAAATGGAACATATTTTTTTTAAAACTGTTTTAAAGATTTTAAGTATAAAATTTTAATCACTTAAATTTTCATGATTTTAATTTAAGTTATAAATAAACAAATAAACAGCAAAAAAAGGATAGTACCTTATCCACAACATTTCAGAAAAATAAAATTAAAAAAAGAAAGGGGGGGGAAAATCTGTTTTTGAATGCTTACTAATTACTTGTAGTAATTTTTTTTTTTTTAGATTTTAAAAATATTTTTGTAAAGATATTTTAAAGGACCCATGGCATGGTGGTTTGTTGATGCTTTAAACGGGCTCGTGGAGGTTTCCGGATGTTCTATCCGCAGCCTTTCTCGAAATGAACCCTCGGCACGTAGATATAGCCTCCTGGGAGAAAGCCCCATTTCAGCGCTTTTCCCAGTGCGTCGTTTTGCTGATGAGAAGCAGGAGGCGGGGAAGGGTAGAGGGTGGGGGCGGGTCTTATCATTAATATTCATGACATGCAAACGTGTTACCTCTGATTGGCTAACAGCACTGTGACGCTACCTCCAGTGGGTCAGAACAAGCGGATGTGGGTGTCTTACTGTGGCGAGAGAGAAGGAACAAACCGCGAAGGGAAAAATACCGCGCGCTGACGTCATTAAGGTGCGACGCGAGGAAATAAAATAAATTCAACAAATGTTTGGGTTTTTACTGAACAAACAAACAAATAAAATAAAATGAACGAGTGACTTAAAAAAAAAAAAAGAATGTGGGTGTCTTTGTAAAAACTGTTTTGATTGGTTATTATAACAGAGCATGCTGCATGCTTTTTGGTTTTGTAGCGCAGAGTACCTGGCTAACTGCAGGAAGTGGTTAGCTGCACAGCTAATGTAGCCATTGCAAGGCTAACGTGGCACCGATTTTAAAACACGGCAAAACGACTTAACAGTTATACACTTACTTGTTCGGTATTTGTTGCTGATGCGGCAGGGATGCTTGGTACGGACCCAGGCTTCAGTGACAGTTGATGTGCAAAACCTGCCCTGTACTGTCCCAAGTTGTGGAAACATTCCTCAGGAAAATGCTTCCGACAAACATACACCGTCTTAGGTAGACTCGACGGCGTATTATTGGAGTAAATAAAATTAAGCCACTGCGTCTTCAGGGGTTCTCCCGTCGGCAGTGAAAACAGACTCTTTTCTGTGTTGTCACATCCATGTACAGCGCAATTTCCATGTTTCACTCGCTTAGGTGATGCCATGTTGTTGTGTCCTCTATAGTCTCCTCACTACAACTGGGCGGGGCAATCCATACAGTGGGTGGGAATCCAGAGGGGGGGGGCGTGGGGATCATCTCCCTTGCTGACGTAGTAAAGGGAAGAGTTTATCAACGCGCCGTTTTGACGCGCCATTCTCAAATGTTGGGCATAGTTTGGTTTACACATTATGAAATTTCTAGCCACTGGGGTGACTTAAGAAGGTCAGAGGAACTCATTTTAACGTTAAAAAACCTCAAAGTGAAAATTTCATGCCATGGGACCTTTAAAAGTACTGAAAAGGAGAATGAAGAAAAATGGAAAGGGAACACATTTAATTTTTTTTTTTACTATTTTAATCACTTTCATGATTTTAATTTATTTAAATTGTAAACAAACAAATAAAAAATAGTAAATAGCAAAAAAGAGTCTCCGCGGAATTTCAGAAAAGTGAAATTCATCACTGTGTATTGTATCACATCGCATCAAACCCGTCATCCTCAGGAGAGCCGTCCCGTTACTGAACAATTATTCAGACTGCTTTAGTATAAATACGCAGGTGATTTTATTTTAAAAATAATAATTTGTTTCAGTCTTAAAAAGCGGAATGTAAACGTAATAACTTTGCGGCGCAGACTCGTCACTGGTCTCCGCCGAGTCACAAATCCCTTGTTTTGAAATCGATGAAATAAATCACCACTCCGCCTTACCTTTAAATAGTTTTAGACCAAACTTCGGAGCATCTTTAGTGATTTTAGGACCAGCATTTTCTCTCATCTGTAATTCTTCCTCACTTATAGTGACGAAGCGATCGGACGCCATTTTGTTGAGGTGATTATTGAGAAACGGTCCGAATCTCTCGACCAATCAGAGCGCAGGATTTCCGATAATCACCTGCGTATTTATACTAAAGGAAATTCCTCAGTGCTGAAGCGGAGTTCCTGTTACGTCCTGCCTCAGAGTTGATGACTTTCCTCCAGCAGCACCTCCTGAGGTGTTTAACGTCTTCTCTTTAAACCACAGCATGTTGCCAACGATTAAGAATTTTAATTAACGAACGTCATATTGTACTTTTTTAATTGTTTAAATTAGATTAGTTTTAAAAATCTTTGCTCGTCTGATTTTTTTTTTTCCTAAAGTCGTGTTTGTGCAGTCAGATGAACAGCTAGCGAGTGTGGGTGTTTTTTTTTTTTTTGCTTCCCCTCTCTCCCGCTTCTATCGTATCTCGAGAACCTGTGTTCAGTACCTCCTGTATTTTCCACAACCAAATGTGCTCATGATTATTCAGATTGGCGCAGGTTTATATGAAAACCTTATCGTTTCCATAGTAACGGCTCTTTCACAGGGACGTGAAGTTTTCTGTCAGGAGGTGTACGGAAGGAGTCTCCAGTTCCAGCCAGAGGTAAAGCTGTAATTTCAGTACAGAAGACTTTACACGGTTGCTGTGTTTTTAGAAGAAAAAGGAAGTGAAGGTGAGGGAAGGACTGTTTATAGCTCCTATAACATCTGCAAGATCAGGAACTCTTTTGTCTCCCAACATGAGGTGTAACTATAAATGTTTAAAAGTATTGTGCTGTGGTATAAAGGGCAATAAAACGCTTTGCTGTCGGAGCATCGGATGGTCCGAGGAACGCTGCTTCATCACACCACCCTGTCGTTGATTATTTTACCCAAACTGCACAGTGGTTAATTCCTGGCTCGAGTCTTCAGTTTATCACAGCAGGTCAGAGTTTTCTGTAAATTGGTGGAAAGCTTCCTTTTTAATTGAATGCCTTGCCCGTTCCTGCTGTGTGGTGACACTCGGTACGAGTTCTCACTCCTACACGCCAAGCCCTGGGGTAAAATCCAGAACGTTGGGTTTGATACGCCTCAGAAATCACAGGCAAGGTCATGTCGAGTCATGTGAACCCAGAGTGGGCGTGTCACCACAGTTTCAGCAGATCAGCCAGACCCGGTTGCTCAGGACTCTCAGGTCCGAGCTGTGGGTGAGTGCGGATTTAACCGTTACCCTGTGTTTGGATTTAATTCATGAGCTCGCCCACTGTGAGTGAGTGTGCGCTCGCTCACTCTCTCTCTCTCTCTCTCTCTCTCTCGCTCTCTCTCTCCCTCTCTCTCTCTCTCTCTCTCTCTCTCTGTCTCCTGGCTGTAGGACTGTTTCGAATGGAATTTAACTCTAAAGTTTGATGTGCTACTCAGAGAGCTTTAGTATTAATACAGACTGATGCGAAGAATGACCCATTGTTGTTCCTCAATAGAACATCAGGAACCAGAGCATGGAATCAAGTCGGCTACAAAGAAACGATGACGAGTGAACTGTTTGTGTGGATAGTTTTTGAGGTAAAATTCCCCCCAAAAAATTCCTCTCATTCTTGTCCAGTGACGATATGGTGAGTGTTGACTGAATTTATTGGAAATGTAAAAGCTAGTCTTATCCTGATGTCTTTAAAAAGTCCAACAGGAATGATGGATGGGCGGATGGGTGGATGGACAGATGAACGGATGGATGGATGGATGGATGGATGGATGGATGGATGGATGGATATGTATGGATGGACGGAAGGACAGATGGATGGATGAATGGGTAGACAGATGGACAGAAGGGCAGATAGAGATGGACGGACGAATGGATGGACAAATGGACGGATGGATGGATAGGCAGATGGACGAATGGATGGTTGAACGGATGGATGGATGGATAGGCAGATGGATGGATAGGTGGATGGACAGGCAGATGGATGGATAGGCAGATGGATGAATAGATGGATAGGCGGATGGACAAATGGATGGATGGATAGGCAGCTGGGCGAATGGATGGATGGATAGGCAGCTGGATGAATGGATGGATGGATAGGTGAATGGACGGATGAATGGATGGACGGATGGATGGATGGGCAGCTGGGCGAATGGATGGATAGGCAGCTGGATGAATGGATGGATGGATGGATAGGTGAATAGACGGATGGATGGATGGACGGATAGACGGATGGATGGATGGGCAGATGGACGAATAGACAGATGGGTGGATGGATAGGCAGATGGACGAATAGACGGATGGATGGATAAGCAGATGGACGAATAGACGTATGGATGGATGTATGGATAGGTGGATGGATGGACGGACAGGTGGATAGATGGATGGATAGGCAGATGGATGAATATATGGATGGATGCGTAGGCAGATGGATGGACAGGCAGACGGAAGGATGGATGGATGGATAGGCAGATGGACAGGGACAGACGGATGAACTGATGGCTAGATGGATGGACGGACGGATGGATGGCTAGATGGATGGATGGCTAGATAGATACTTCCTTCATTCTGAAGGAAATTAAGGCATCCAGTAGCTTATGACACACACAAATGCAAAAGTGCAAAAAAAACCAACGCAGCCCCTGACTGAGGGCAGTTTTGAGATGCTCACAGACTCTAGGCAGTATGTATAGTGGAAGTGGTTCAGGAGGATGCTGGAGTGGACTAGACTGTATACCATTATGGTGCACCATGATGTGTGTTCATCAGACTTCACAGAAATGAGATTGAGTGGTGATTCTCGGGACATTATTCTTTTGTTTGTAATGGAGTAGTCATGGGCAGACAGTTACACCCTCGGACACTGGCTAAGATGACCAACCGTACACGGCCATATTTTATACACCACAGCGCAGGGCTGTAACAGGAGAGGAAGATCTCGACTAACCTACATCAGAAACCTGCAGGAAATCCCTGTCCTCAGCGTAGAGGAGATGGATTGTCGTGTGATGGACAGAGATGACCTGGACAAGCAGTGTGCTAAGGAGATTTCACCCACAAGCTCCCAACTAGGAAGGATCTAATGGGGAAGCCATGACCTAATGGTTAGAGAAGCAGCTTTGGGACCAAAAGGTTGCTGGTTTGAGTCCCTGGACTAGCAGGAATGGCTGAAGCGCCCTTGAGTAAGGCCCCTAACCCCCTACTGCTCCCCAGAACCCTCCGTCCACACTAACACAGTGAGAGCATCAGAACAACAGGAAGTCACTGGTTTTCTGTGTGAGCAGCGTCTCTCGGTGAGGCGATGGTTGTTGGCGTGTCTTGTGCGGCGGGGCATCCAGGCAGCTTTATGCTAATGAGCTATGAAGCGTTCAGTGGCAATCAGTCGGAGTTTTGAAGTTCTCCGCTCTAAAGACTCCCCAGAACAGTCGTGTAAATTTTGGTTCTGTTCAAACCGTGACCCCTGGAGGAGAATCTGATAAAGGCGGAGTGAGGTTTCTCCATTATTTATTATGTGTCCGTTTATTTGCATACAGAGACATGACTAAAAAGTGAAGCGGGGACCAAGGACTCGGATCCCGGAGGTGTTTCAGAATGTACTTTGTGACATTAGGATGGAATTACATAACAGCAAAGGAGTGTTGGCTGTGTACTGACATGTGGCTTGAATGATGCGCGGGAGGTGTTGCGGGATGAGCGGTGCAGGTTGGATGTGTTACAATAAAAGCAGGTACTTCTGCAGATTTATTATTATTTATTTATTTATCCATCCATCCATCCATCCATTATCTGTAGCCGCTTATCCTGTTCTACGGGTTCGCAGGCAAGCTGGAGCCTATCCCAGCTGACTGGGATATTATTTTGGTGGGGTGTAACATGGGGAAAAAAATTTAAATAAATAAAAGCAAAAAGTCTACCCAGGCTCCCTAATGGCATTGTGAACCAATCTAAAATCTCATCTCATCTCATTATCTCTAGCCGCTTTATCCTTCTACAGGGTCGCAGGCAAGCTGGAGCCTATCCCAGCTGACTACGGGCGAAAGGCGGGGTACACCCTGGACAAGTCGCCAGGTCATCACAGGGCTGACACATAGACACAGACAACCATTCACACTCACATTCACACCTACGCTCAATTTAGAGTCACCAGTTAACCTAACCTGCATGTCTTTGGACTGTGGGGGAAACCGGAGCACCCGGAGGAAACCCACGCGGACACGGGGAGAACATGCAAACTCCACACAGAAAGGCCCTCGCCGGCCCCGGGGCTCGAACCCAGGACCTTCTTGCTGTGAGGCGACAGCGCTAACCACTACACCACCGTGCCGCCCCCAATCTAAAATCATCTGAATTATTTACATTGTTTAATTTAAAAAAATGATTTTTATTCTGATATAAAAGGGAGCGAGATGAGGGAGAGACAGACGAGAGTGGGGGACAGACGAGAGCGGGGGTGGACGAGAGCAATGGAGAGAGATGCGAGAGAGAGCGGCTTCAGGGAGAGGTAGACAGAGGGAGAGATGGATGAGGGAGAGAAACGAGAGGGAGACAGAGATAAAAAGGAGATGGATGAGAGGGTGAGGGAGCGAGGGAGATGAGGGCGAGGAGAGATGAGAAAGGGAGGGGAAGGCCTGGGAGACCAGGAGAGACTGGGGGATGAGATGAGGGTGAGGAGAGACTGGGGGATGAGATGAGGGTGAGGAGAGACTGGGGGATGGGGGGATGAGATGAGGGTGAGGAGAGACTGGCGGATGAGATGAGGGTGAGGAGATACTGGGGGATGAGATGAGGGTGAGGAGAGACTGGGGGATGAGATGAGGGTGAGGAGAGACTGGGGGATGAGATGAGGGTGAGGAGAGACGGGGATGAGATGAGGGTGAGGAGAGATGGGGGGATGAGATGAGGGTGAGGAGAGACGGGGATGAGATGAGGGTGAGGAGAGACGGGGATGAGATGAGGGTGAGGAGAGACGGGGATGAGATGAGGGTGAGGAGAGACGGGGATGAGATGAGGGTGAGGAGAGACTGGGGGATGAGATGAGGGTGAGGAGAGACTGGGGGATGAGATGAGGGTGAGGAGAGACTGGGGGATGAGATGAGGGTGAGGAGAGACTGGGGGATGAGATGAGGGTGAGGAGAGACTGGGGGATGAGATGAGGGTGAGGAGAGACTGGGGGATGAGATGAGGGTGAGGAGAGACTGGGGGATGAGATGAGGGTGAGGAGAGACTGGGGATGAGATGAGGGTGAGGAGATACTGGGGGATGAGATGAGGGTGAGGAGAGACTGGGGGATGAGATGAGGGTGAGGAGAGACGGGGATGAGATGAGGGTGAGGAGAGACTGGGGGATGAGATGAGGGTGAGGAGAGACTGGGGGATGAGATGAGGGTGAGGAGAGACTGGGGGATGAGATGAGGGTGAGGAGAGACGGGGATGAGATGAGGGTGAGGAGAGACGGGGATGAGATGAGGGTGAGGAGAGACGGGGATGAGATGAGGGTGAGGAGAGACGGGGATGAGATGAGGGTGAGGAGAGACGGGGATGAGATGAGGGTGAGGAGAGACGGGGATGAGATGAGGGTGAGGAGAGACTGGGGGATGAGATGAGGGTGAGGAGAGACTGGGGGATGAGATGAGGGTGAGGAGAGACGGGGATGAGATGAGGGTGAGGAGAGACGGGGATGAGATGAGGGTGAGGAGAGACGGGGATGAGATGAGGGTGAGGAGAGACTGGGGGATGAGATGAGGGTGAGGAGAGACTGGGGGATGAGATGAGGGTGAGGAGAGACTGGGGGATGAGATGAGGGTGAGGAGAGACGGGGATGAGATGAGGGTGAGGAGAGACGGGGATGAGATGAGGGTGAGGAGAGACGGGGATGAGATGAGGGTGAGGAGAGACTGGGGGATGAGATGAGGGTGAGGAGAGACGGGGATGAGATGAGGGTGAGGAGAGACGGGGATGAGATGAGGGTGAGGAGAGACGGGGATGAGATGAGGGTGAGGAGAGACGGGGATGAGATGAGGGTGAGGAGAGACGGGGATGAGATGAGGGTGAGGAGAGACGGGGATGAGATGAGGGTGAGGAGAGACGGGGATGAGATGAGGGTGAGGAGAGACGGGGATGAGATGAGGGTGAGGAGAGACTGGGGGATGAGATGAGGGTGAGGAGAGACGGGGATGAGATGAGGGTGAGGAGAGACGGGGATGAGATGAGGGTGAGGAGAGACTGGCGGATGAGATGAGGGTGAGGAGAGACGGGGATGAGATGAGGGTGAGGAGAGACGGGGATGAGATGAGGGTGAGGAGAGACGGGGATGAGATGAGGGTGAGGAGAGACGGGGATGAGATGAGGGTGAGGAGAGACGGGGATGAGATGAGGGTGAGGAGAGACGGGGATGAGATGAGGGTGAGGAGAGACGGGGATGAGATGAGGGTGAGGAGAGACTGGCGGATGAGATCAGGTTGAGGGAGGTGAGAGGTGGATGAGGAGGTGACATGGGACAGATGAGAGATGGGATGGAGAGAGAGATGGCTGGGGGAGAGTGAGATGAGTGAGAGAGATGGGTGAGAGAGAGCAGAGTGAGAGATGGATGAGGGTGAAGGAGGAGAGAGTGGAGCGAGAGCACGAGAGATGGATGAGAGTGGGAGAGATGGATGGGGGGAGGTTGAGATGAGTGAGAGAGCAGAGCGAGAGATGGATGAGCGTGAAAGAGGACGGATGGGAGGGGGAGGGGGGGGGATGAGTGAAAGAGATGGATGGATGAGTGAGAGAGAGCAGAGCTGAGAAAGAGAAGAGTGAGAGATGAGCGAGCAGTGTGTGTCCTGAGCTGGTGGTTGTTTGTGCTGCGTGTATTAACGCTGTTCCAGTCTCAGTTCCACCTGCTGACCTTCCACTGATTGTGTAATGTGGCTCTAACAGGTTCTACTCAAGCGAGCGGCGTTTTATTTCTGATCTCTCTCTCTCTCTCTCTCTCTCTCTCTCTCTGTGTGGATCTGAGTGTTGATTTCAGAGCTGTTTATCTGTAATTGCCCCCCCCCCAAACCCTAAGCACCATAGAGACCCAACTGCTCAGTTCCGAGAGTCCGGAGGTTTACGGCCCCTGGAGTTACTGATCCTGGGCTCAGGATGTCCTCAGTGTGCTGAACTGCATTATGGGATGCGACAGTAAGCGCTGATAAATGCGTCCTGTTCTCCTCCGCTCTAAAGCGCTGATTGCTGAAGTGAGAATGTGGGTGCTGGTTCTGTGTAAGGAGTGCGTGGTGTCGGACGCTGGCCGTTACGCTGGTCGGGTCTGATGGTAGAAAGCTGATGAAATGATGTGACACTCGTTCCGTTTTCTCTGGAGTTTCTGGATAATAAAAATCTTCTTCTGGCTCCCATCGACCAGGACGCAGAGTCAACAGTACAGATTTATTTCACCGAGCCATCCAGCAGGTTTCGCTCCTCTTTAAAGCACTCCGATCCTCGTCAGCGTACGGAGATGGATGGTCCGTGAAGTGTGAGAGCGTGTGTGTGAGTGAGTGAACGTTCAGTACATGCTGCAGAGCTGTGTTTATTTTTCCTGGGATTTGATACGAATCAGAACATCAATCACCCGTTTAATTTTAATCTGCTGTGAAAAATGAGCAGGGTGAGGATTTAAACAAGGGACCAGTTAAAGAAGGGATGTTCACACACACACACACACACACACACACACACACACACACACACACACACACACACACACAAGCCAACCGGAGGACAGGAAAACACTTTACACAGGTTGTGTGTGGAGGAGAGGATAAAATGTCTTCACACAGGAAGAGACCCCTCTCTCTCTCTCTCTCTCTCTCTCTCTCTCTCTCTCTCTCCAGGAGAGGAGTCGGTGTTTAAAAAAAGAAAAGAAAAAATGTGCAACAAATGTTTGTGTATTTCACGTATTAATTTAACTTGGTTTCAGGAAGGGTGCCAATACTTCTGGAAGGCAGTGGTGTTCTGGCATCTCCTGTAAACCAGAACGGGAATGAAACGTGTCCAAGATGGGAATGTAAAATGTTTTTATTTTGATGGTCACGTTCAAGTGCTTCTGTAATGAGCAGCAGTGTTCCACAGATTTAAGTTTCTTGTAGTTGGTGAGCATCGAGAGGCAGCGCGTGCGTGTGTGTGTGTGTGTGTGTGGGGGGGGTTGTTTGTTTTTTTTCTTTCTTTTTCTTTTCTCTCTCCTTTCTGCCAGCGACTCGGCACCAGCTCAGATAAGTGCTGCAGGAAGAACCAGGGCTGAATGACTCACCCCCAACACTCCTCCATCCTGATTGGGCACAAACTTACAAAGCACTGCACCGAGGCGGGGCGGAGAGAGAGAGAGAGAGAAAGAAATGGAGAGCGAGAAAAACACACATGCAGAGACAGACACAGAGAGACAGACAGAGAGAGAGAGAGAGAAAGACAGCACATGGGGAGAGAAAAACACACAGACTGGGAAAGTGATGGAAAGAGTGTAAGTCACACACAGGCAGAGACGCTTATTAGGAACGAGATGGAGATTGTGTCATCCTGACAGAGAGACAGTCAGAAAGATGGCGTGAGATGAGGGAGAGACGGTGTGAGAGAGACAGAGAGAGAAATGGGGACAGATGGACAGTGTGAGGGACACACAGTGTGAGAGACAGATAGAGAGGGGGGACGGACTGGGGGGAGACACACACAGGCGGACAGAGAGAGAGGGATGGAGACGGGGCGGACAGAGAGAGGGATGGAGACGGGGAGGGACGGATGGACAGAGAGGGATGGATGGGGTGGACAGAGAGAGAGAGGAATGGGGGGACAGAGAGCGCGGGATGGGGATGGACACAGAGAGAGAGGGACAGACAGAGAAGAGGGATGGACAGAGAGAGAGAGAGGGAGACGGTGTGCTCTGTAGCAGGCTTGTAGTACTCGAGTCTGACTCGTGCCCTAATTTTAAGGACTTGTGACTTGAGCACTGCTGACTCAGACTCGCGCATTAACTGCATCAGGACTCGGAAAATGGAGACGAGGACACGGATTTTTTCTTTATTTTTTGTAACGTCATAATAATTTGGCATAAGATATTTGTATCTACATTAATTGTTCTACTAATTTTGTGCAAGAGTGTCCCACCCGCGCGCCAAACAGACTCTCGGGCTGTGCTCCGGACAGCGCGCACGCCAAGCGGACTCTCGCGCGCCGTAAATGACTCGCGCCTGCACAGGATTAAGGCATAATCAGCAGCGCGCTGATATAAATAAAAACTGTGAAAACGCACTTACTTTGCGAAGTATTGAGTTGTGTTGCTGATACGTTACCGAGCCTTATTTCCTCGTTTGGTTTCCTGTTTCTCGTCTTTGATTCTGCCGAGTCTACGATAGCCTGTTTGTGCCTCGCTCGACCTGTCGCCTGTTTCACCGTTTTACGATTTTTCCTGCCGTTCTGGATTGTTTACCGTCTTCACTTGTATTAATAAACACACCTTCCGCACTTCCATCCGTCTCCCAACCGTCTCTGACAGAGTCCTTCACACTCCCTGATAAAGAGAAGCACATTCACCTGTTCAGGAACAAACTCATGTTAATGGCGCTGAAACGGACACCGTCACGTGGTGCGGTCGGAGTCTTGGACTCGACTCGGATCAATAGTGGACTCGACTCGAAATTTTCTTTAATGACTCGAGCGTGAACGCTGGGGACGCGAGGTGTAGTGACTCGACTCCAGCACTGCTCTGTAGTTACGAAGCTCATCATGGTGATCAAAATCCTGAATAATATTTTGAGTTGTTTGGAGATTTTTTTTTTTAGATTTTTGCTCCAAATTAAATGTTTTGATTCCGTTAGAATCATGTCTGGGGTTCGATGGAGGCTGGGAGGGAGGGGAAGAAACACACACACACACACACACACACACACACACACACACACTCTAGAGCTGCTGTTCTTGTCAGACTCCACTGTTTCTTCTCCTCCGTCTTCTCTCTTCACGCCACATTCCTGTTACACAGCAGGTGTGTGAGATCCAGTCCCACACTGTCCGATGGAGTGTGGGATAAAATCACATCACCATAACTGTGGCTCTCAAATGTCATGGGATAGTCGGGTGCAAAAGTCTACGCCCCCTGTTAAACTGTTGGTCAGTTTGTACGGTATATTTTCCCCCCTGATATCAGCAGCTCTGTGTTTCTCGACCGGATCTGGTGGTGTCCGTGTCGAACGGGTTGTCGTGGAAAGACGGAGATGTTTTTTGTCGTTCTGTAACGTCTTCCTCGTTCTCTTCCTCTCTACAGAATGTCATCAGAGGATAAGAGTGAGAATCCCTCTGAGCAAGGACCTTCTCCTCCGCAGAGCAGTGCCGGGGCCACGCCCTCCGGGAGCCCCGCCCCCGCGGACAGGCGCGTCAGAGGTCGGCCCCGCAAGGACTCCATAAACTCCGCCCCCACATCCAGGCCTACACACAAGTATGTACTACAGGGGTGCTTTTACTTTTACACTGGCTGGGCTTGGTGAAATCTGAGGAGTGTAAATGTTGATTTCTGAGTGTGTGTGTGTGAGAGTGTGTGTGTGAGAGAGATCCGGTAGAGCTGCAGCTGTCGAGTTTATTAGAGTGTTTTCTGAAACTCTGAATCCTCGCTTCTGATTGGTTGCGATCTTACACACAGCTGTAGTAAGAGGCGGGGCTGAGAGAGGGCGAGGCAGCACGAGGCCCTGAGTGAAATTAGTATGTTAAAGAATAAAAGGTCTGGATTTGGCGCCCGTCCCTGACTCACGCCGTCTGTCCCCGTCTCTGTTTCACTGCTCTCGTCCCAGTTGGTCTGTCTGTCTCTCTGCACCCGTCCCAGTCTCTGTCTCGCTGCATCTGTCCGTCTCTCTGCACCCGTCCCGGTCTCTGTCTCGCTGCATCTGTCTGTGTCTCTCTGCACCCGTCCCGGTCTCTGTCTCGCTGCATCTGTCTGTGTCTCTCTGCACCCGTCCCGGTCTCTGTCTCGCTGCATCTGTCCGTCTCTCTGCACCCGTCCCGGTCTCTGTCTCGCTGCATCTGTCTGTGTCTCTCTGCACCCGTCCCGGTCTCTGTCTCGCTGCATCTGTCTGTGTCTCTCTGCACCCGTCCCAGTCTCTGTCTCGCTGCATCTGTCCGTCTCTCTGCACCCGTCCCGGTATCTGTCTGTGTCTCTCTGCACCCGTCCCGGTCTCTGTCTCGCTGCATCTGTCTGTGTCTCTCTGCACCCGTCCCGGTCTCTGTCTCGCTGCATCTGTCCGTCTCTCTGCACCCGTCCCGGTCTCTGTCTCGCTGCATCTGTCCGTCTCTCTGCACCCGTCCCGGTCTCTGTCTCGCTGCATCTGTCTGTGTCTCTCTGCACCCGTCCCGGTCTCTGTCTCGCTGCATCTGTCCGTCTCTCTGCACCCGTCCCGGTCTCTGTCTCGCTGCATCTGTCCGTCTCTCTGCACCCGTCCCGGTCTCTGTCTCGCTGCATCTGTCCGTCTCTCTGCACCCGTCCCGGTCTCTGTCTCGCTGCATCTGTCTGTGTCTCTCTGCACCCGTCCCGGTCTCTGTCTCGCTGCATCTGTCCGTCTCTCTGCACCCGTCCCGGTCTCTGTCTCGCTGCATCTGTCCGTCTCTCTGCACCCGTCCCGGTCTCTGTCTCGCTGCATCTGTCCGTCTCTCTGCACCCGTCCCGGTCTCTGTCTCGCTGCATCTGTCCGTCTCTCTGCACCCGTCCCGGTCTCTGTCTCGCTGCATCTGTCCGTCTCTCTGCACCCGTCCCGGTCTCTGTCTCGCTGCATCTGTCTGTCTCTCTGCACCCGTCCCGGTCTCTGTCTCGCTGCATCTGTCTGTCTCTCTGCACCCGTCCCGGTCTCTGTCTCGCTGCATCTGTCTGTCTCTCTTCACCCGTCCCGGTCTCTGTCTCGCTGCATCTGTCTGTCTCTCTGCACCCGTCCCGGTCTCTGTCTCGCTGCATCTGTCTGTCTCTCTGCACCCGTCCCGGTCTCTGTCTCGCTGCATCTGTCTGTCTCTCTTCACCCGTCCCGGTCTCTGTCTCGCTGCATCTGTCTGTCTCTCTGCACCCGTCCCGGTCTCTGTCTCGCTGCATCTGTCTGTCTCTCTGCACCCGTCCCGGTCTCTGTCTCGCTGCATCTGTCTGTCTCTCTGCACCCGTCCCGGTCTCTGTCTCGCTGCATCTGTCTGTCTCTCTGCACCTGTCCCGGTCTCTCTCTCGCTGCATCTGTCTGTCTCTCTGCACCTGTCCCGGTCTCTCTCTCGCTGCATGTCTGTCTGTCTCACTGCACCCGTCCCTGTCTTGCTACGCCCGTCCTGGTCTCTGTCCGTCTCGCTGCGCCCGTCCCCGTCTCGCTGCGCCTGTCCCCGTCTCGCTGCGCCTGTCCTGGTCTCTGTCTTGCTGCATCTCTCTCTGTCTCGCTGCGCCCATCCCGGTCTCACTGCGCACATTCCTGTCTGTCTCCCTCTGTCTGTGTGTGTGTGTGTGTAGTTGCTACTCTCGGATTAACGCGTGTAGCTAACCTGGAGCTCTTGTGTACCCGTCTCTGGCTCCATGTGCTCCAGTGAGGTACTTTTATGATGCGTTGTTGTTGGGTCTGATTTCAGAACCGGTCCTTTCTATTGTGTTGCGAGTCCAGTTTTTCTTTTCTGCCACTTTCTCATTACAGCCCTCGGTGTGTGAGAGGAGAGACAGATGTGTGTGTCAGGCGTGATGGATAACCGCCGATAACTTTCCATGGAGACTGTGTGCACGTGTACACCTGTGTGCCTTCCCCTCCTGTGTGTGTGTGTGTGTGTGTGTGTGTGTGAGAGATCCAGTCAGAAACGCGCTGTGGAGGGGACGGCTGAGCTGAGTGTGCCCGAGTGCAGTAACATGGAAGAAGAGCTTCCTGAGATGCCACTCTGAAATGGAGGAGGCTGAGAGTGATATAAATATATAAATAAATGCGGGGCTCGTCTCCGCACACCGCTCCGAGCCATCGGACGGGAAGAAATATGGAGATTTTCGAATCAGGCTGCAGTGTGTGTTGGTTATGGAGGTGTGTTTTACAGGGAAGGTTAAATTCTACAGGGGAAAATTATATTAAAAATACACCAAGGACATTTTTTAATTAAAAAAAAAAGCTACAGTTTAAAAAAAAAGAAAAAAAAATCATGCTTTCAGTTCTGTTCAATAAAGAAAAAGTTTCAATAAAAGAAATCTATTAAAGCTCAGTGCAGAGGTGTTACACGAGCATAAACGAACGACGTGAATATAAAAATTTATTGATTTATTAATTATATATTCATTTCTTATTTTTTTCAGAACTTTTAACTCAGGAAACACTTGTTTTATTGTTTAGGTTTGATTTTTATTTCTTTTTAATAAACTGCACTCATGGAAAATATGAAACCTTTGTTTGATAAAAATTAATTTGTTAATTATTTCTTTAATTTTTCCTGTGAGTTTGCGCTTATTATTTTTGAGTTCTGAAGGTGTCGAACAGGCAGACGGTGATAAAATCTCAGTAATAAATGTAATAATGATGCTGTACACGCAGGAACCCAGTGTGAGAACCGTGGCTGTAAAGCACCTCCCGGTGCCCGCCACATCAGGGTTTTAGTACGGGGCCATACGATAAAAACATCACACCGGGATACCTGAGGACGTGTAGGTTACAGAAATGTGTGTTTATTGTGGACAAGAATTCAATATTTAACAGTGAAAAGCTCCAAAATATCAGGCGAGTCGGTCCAGGAGGGGGAAAAAGACGTTTTTTATAAGCAAAAAAAAAAATCCCATTTAGATTGTAATTAATTTATTTGAGTTATAAATATATATTTCTGAAACCTGAATGACTTGAACAATCCACACCATTGTGATGTATAGAACAGCAAAAATATATTAAAGTGTCAGAAACTGAGGACGGTGATACTTTTAAAATAAAATTTTCACCACTTCGGAACACTGTAGGTGTGTTTAAAAAAAAAAAAAAAAAAAAAAAAAGGTTGACGCAGGGTGTAACATTCTGAGAGGTGAGCTCTGTATTTCCAAGATTAAAGTCGTACATTTATGAGGGAGGGGTAAAAAAAAAAACCCTCATTCTCAAAGATTATAAAGTCATTCATTCACAAGAAAACAAAAAGCTGCTTCCTGGCTGCAGTGCATTCTGGGAACTGTAGTCGAATCTCTCAGTGCATTATTCTGTTATATTGTGCAGTCGAGGAGGATGGACTGCGTTTTCTCTCACTCTCGGCTCAGCCGTGGCATCTGTGGTGTGAGGACGTTGATCCAGCCTCAGAAAGTGAAGCGATGTGGTTCCTTAACACCCCCCCCCCCCCCCCCCCCCCCCCCAAAAAAAAAGTCTGTGAGGGGTGGGTTTTTTTTTTTTTTTATTATTTTTTTAAAGGACATGGGACATGGATTTTTACCTGGGCATAATTATGTATAAAGGACATAAGAAATGCCATCTAAATCACTGCAGGGCGTCAAAAATGTGAAAATCATCACATTATTCAACTTTTTTATACATCAGCGTAAAACAATGATTCGTTAATTAGCTAAGCGGTCACGTGACCCGTGACGTCACAAAAACTTTCCAAGGAGCCAGCGCTTGGGAATCTAATGTAAACAGGTTACCGAAATGGACACCATCGACAGTGATATTCCCGATGTTTCACAGAGATGTGAAGTTAGACCCTATCAATTCGAACCGATAGCTGGAAATTCACATGAACATGGATCTTGTCTTTACTCTGACGGGTCAGATGATTCTGAGAGTGAGAGTTCATTCAGCCCTCATGAAACTGAAAGCGGTCGGCTCGATAACACTTCCTGGTAAGTTAAAAACAATTCTGCTCAAAGGCTAATGATCTGTTGAAAGAAGTATTATTTTTGTATCATACATTGAAAGTTCATCATAGATCTAGCTAAAGTCCGTTGCAAGCTAGTTTTTTTTTTTTTGCTGATATTTTTCGAGATTGATTGAGATACAATGCTTCCAGAGTCCGAGATGAAAACATTCAAAATGGCGAAACGAGTCAGAATTATGATAATCAATAATTGATACACCCAAAATTATAATACTAATCCTTACCGCATGAGGCCCAGGGTAAAACCACACTTCCAGGAGGGGCTGCCGTCTGCCTCCCAAGCCGGCCGAGAGCGCTCCTCGTCGGGCACGGCCAGGCGGGCGAATGCCCTGGTCCGTCCGCCCTGTCTAAAAAAATAACGGTACAACTCCGAGTGAAGGTATCAATGCGCTGTCGAAGCGCGCAGAAGGTGTTAGTACGCCTGTCATTATAGTGCGGACTTTCCATAGCATAGAAAATCGCCACGTTTCAATTTGTGTAACTGAACTTTGTTTCATGTCACTGGTCATATAAACCTGTGTAAACAGGAAAAACGCGGAAGAGTTTGGTCGCATCTAACTACAGTCCCAAAAAATACCATTGGCCATACTGAGCCTAGCTACATTGCTAACAGGAGTGACAGCGCGTCTGACTGACTGGGAGGTCGCAATACACCATGATGTTCAATGTACGTTAAACACTCTAAAAACGAAACAATTTTCTTGTCATCCAAGACACAAAAACTATTTTGTCGCATTCGTCATCATCACGATTCACACTTCTCCATATTCATCTACCCGCTTGTGCTGTACCCGAAAGTTTTTGTGACGTATGATCACGTGACAGCGGCTCTTCCGGTTGTAAAACATGCATATCGGAGCTCGAGCAGAAATGCCATATAATCATCACGAATATAACGATTTTGCTGAATTTAATAGATGATTTTGTATTTGTTGATGCAATTAATTCATATTTTTAATGGAAAGAAACTGATATAGCGTGCTTTTATGTTTCATGTCCCATGTCCTTTAAATCTTGGAATTTGAGGAGGGTTTTTTTCTTTCCAAGTTTACGACTTTATAATCTCAGACAATATCAGGGTTTTTTTTTTTCGTTTTTTTTTTTTCTTCTAAGTTTCCAGCTTTCAATCTCAGGAACTCTGAGTTTTCTTTGCCGGAATGTTTACCCCCCTCCCTCAGTGCATTTATTTATTTACTTACTTACTTCAGCCAGTATCTCACTGGGCTGCGACAAATTGCGAACATCATTCGTGAGAGAGTTTCAAAAGTGTCTTGAAACATTCGCAGGGCTTCTCAATTTCCTCGCACGAGTCGCAAAGTGTCGCTCCTTCGTCGCTGAAATATTGAACATGTTCGGAAAATTTGTGCGACAAAATTTCTCTCAAAAATAACCGCAAATGTGTCGCAAAGCCGTCGCGAACCCTTCTCAAGTCAGTTTCCGTGAGGCTTCCTCTACTTCCCTGGCTGCCGAGGGAAAGCCGGGCTGCGACTAGTTGGAGACACAACAATTGTGGTAAAATACGCGAATATCAGTTCAGTGCGATTCCAAGTGAAAATTGTCGCTAATTCGCATATTTTATCGCAGTTGTTGTGTCTCCAACTAGTCGCAGGCTGTCGCAGCCCAGTGAGATACTACACTTACTTACGTACTTAGAGTTGTGTTCAAAATAATAGCAGTGTGTTTAAAAACGTGAGTAAAGCTCAAAATCCTTATAATAGTTTTTATTTCCATGCATTGGGAACACTGCACATTATATTCGACATCAAAACATGAAGAAAAATGTATCAATATTTTAATTACTTTACAGGAAATGAAGAAAAATGAACATTGGGCTGTTCAAAAAAATAGCAGCGTCTGCATTTTTCATTACAAACTCCAAATATTTACTGTATAAACTGAAAAAATCTTAAGGATTTAGTATTCCTGTGAATCACTAAACTAATATTTAGTTGTATAACCACGGTTTCTGAGAACTTCTGGCACCTGTGAACAGGTATTCCAGCCCGGGAGGATTTGAAAACATTCCACAATTCCTCTGCATTTCTTGGTTTTGCCTCAGAAACAGCATTTTTGATGTCACCCCACAAGTTTTCTATCGGATTAAGGTCCGGGGATTGGGCTGGCCATCCATAACTTTCATTTTGTTGGTCTTGAACCCTGATGCTGCTCGCGTACTGGTGTGTTTGGGGTCGTTGTCTTGTTGAAACACCCATTTCAAGGGCATTTCCTCTTCAGCATAAGGCAACATGACCTCTTCGAGTATTTTGATATATGCAAACTGATCCATGATCCCTGGTATGCGATAAATGGGCCCAACACCACAGTAAGAGAAACATTCCCATATCATGATGCTTACACCACCATGCTTCACCGTCTTCAGAGTGTACTGTGGCTTGAATTCAGTGTTTGGGGTAGACCCCGAAGCCGTTTGTTTTCAGGATAATGATGAAATTATTGGCTGGCTAGCTGACTCAGCCAAAACCTTAATGGCTGCTGCAGCCACCAAAATGTTTATGGCTACAAATGGCTGATACTGGACGTCACTGTGTGGCATATATCCGGGCGAACGGATCAAACAAATGGGGGGAATAAATAGCAAATTACCACAGGTCCCCTGGTCTCTTACTTCATTGTAAATATAAATCTAGCAAGATTGTAGTTGAATGCTAATAATAAGCTAATCTGGATTGTTCGAGGAAGGCATCTAGCTATCTACTCTCACTAGCAATGACCAGTGAAGGACTGGCAGCTATCTTACTATGATGAAAGTAGAGTGGTGGAGTACTTTTTTTTTTATTTATTTTTTTTATCAATCTCGAAGTATGTGAAACAAACAAACAAACAAAAAAAATACCTTTACACTTTCCCTCAGCAGCGGCAAAGAATGCAGCCATCTCGTCGATATCGGAGTCGATTGATGCTCTGGGTGGGTTCCCGGGTTCCCCAGTGTATCGTGGTAACGGTGTGAGGGGCGGGAAGCCAGACAGGTAGTCACAACGGCAAGCTTGTGGTGGCTCTCTGTGCTGTGATATCAGTTCTAAATCTCTACAGTGTATGCCTATACGTCTCTATTGTGTTACTACTAGTGTGTACAGTTGATCATGTTTGTGTCACTTTTCTTGTAGCTCATGATGTGGATAAACCCATTATTTGATGTACACAATTCTTAGTGGCTCAGCCAAATTTTATTAGATAGCGGCTCAAATTGGCTTACAAAATTATTGGCTGGCGGCGGCTCAAATTCTAAATGGCGGTTTTAGCGGCGCCTGGCGGCGGCTTCGGAGTCTAGTTTGGGGGTCGTCTGAAAAACCGTCTGCGGCTCTTGGACCCAAAAAGAACAATTTTACTTTCATCAGTCCACAAAATGTTTTTCCATTTCTCTTTAGGCCAGTCGATGTGTTCTTTGGCAAATTGTATCCTCTTCAGCACGTCTTTGTTTTAACAGTGGAACTTTGCGGGAGCTTCTTGCCGATAGATTAGCTTCACACAGGCATCTTCTAATTGTCACAGTACTCACAGGTAACTTCAGACCGTCTTTGATCACCCTGCAGCTGATCATTGACTGAGTCTTTGCTATTCTGGCTATTCTTCGATCCATTCGAATGGTAGTCTTCTGTTTTCTTCCACGTCTCTCTGGCTTTGCTGTCCATTTTAAAGCACTGGAGATCATTTTAGCCGAGCAGCCCGTCATTTTCTGCACTTCTTTACAGTATACGTTTTATCTCTCCAATCAACGTTTTAATCAAAGCACGCTGTTCTTCTGAACAATGTCTGGAACGACCCATGTTTCTCAGGTTTTCAGAGAGAAATGGATGTACAACATGTGCCGGCTTCATCCTTAAATTAGGGCCACCTGACTGACATCTGTTTTTTCACAGAATGAATGACCTCACTAATTAAACTCCACACTGCTATTATTTTGAACACGTCCCTTTCACTTAATTATTCGATTACACAGACTCGGGAGCATGCATATCATGAATGTTGGGTCTGTTGGTTTTCTATGACTCTACTACACCTACTGGTAAATTATTTGCCGTGTAGTAGGGTTGGGCGGTATCCAAATTTTGATACCTTTAAACCGTCTGTGTTTTCCCGGGGTATACGGTATTACCGAGAAAAAAATATTTTGTTTCGGCCTACTGTGTAACGTGCGCCTATGCCTCAAATGTACTATTTAAAAGCAGCATAGCGAATTGTGTGCATTGTGGTATGGATTAAGCAGCAAAGCGAATTTTGTGCATTGATGAATGGATTAAGAGATATTTCAAAGCATCACGCAACTCTTCCTTCATCTTGAAAATAGCATTCAACTGTCGTTTACACACGTCTGCGTTGAAACGCCATTTGCAGCACTATTTCACCTGCTCCATCAAAAAAAGTACACGATGAGCAGGATCATACCCTTTCAAGCATGGGAAATAAAAAAAAGAAAAAGAATCAACCAACACCCCGTTTAGACTGCGCGATAAACCATATTCTTCAGCGCAAATGAGGCGAACCTAATTCAAATGCGCGGTAGCTGCACAAGGCAAAATCATATGGGCCC